>NC_084613.1:74120108-74157608 GCF_033978795.1 Nerophis ophidion
GTAGTCGAATGGCATAAAATACACACGTCGTATTCCTCATTTCCAACCTTAGTTACGATGAATCCAAAGACTACGTACACTACTGGCCAAAAGTTTGGCCACACCGTTACGTACGGCGGGTTAAAGAGACGGCGGGACACAGAAAGTATCGCTCAACAGGAATTTATTGAGCTTAACGAAGTGGTGGAGTGTGTATGCTACTAATTGTGTGAGTGCAAGACAATGTGAAGAAATTAATAAGGAAATTTTACCAAGAGCATGTTTTAGGTGTGTGTTGGTTGAGAAGGCAGACAAGTCCAAAGGGGCGAGGCAGAAGAAGGTCCGTAACACAAGCGGGAGGTCCGTGGGGCTGGAGAGAGGCGTCAAGAGGTCCGTGTCCAAAGCGGGGGTCGTTATTCAGGGAGGCGGTCAGAATCCAGAGGGGGTTTGAGGGAAGTGAGGCGCACTGCTCACTTCCAAGGCGACGTATGGTATTCTGAGGGAATAGGGAAACGACAAGGACGGGTGAGCACAAGGGCACAGGTACACGGATAGTAGGACACGGGAGAGGAGCCAGAGACGCAAAGCTTACTGTGAGACAGAGAATTATGTTCTAGCACTGGATCTAAGGCTGCGCTGGTCTTTATGGTGTTAAGCTTCATTTAAACAAGGTGCGCTGTTTGTAGATTGCCTGCAGCCGTTCAGGCGCGCAGCCGTGGTCTGAGAGGCGCTCTCAGCGGAGGTTGGTGCGGAGGGAATGATGGTACGCGCATGCGCCGTAACACACACCTCATGCATTTTCTTTATTTGCATGACTATTTACATTGTAGATTGTCACTGAAGGCATCACAACTATGAATGAACACATGTGGAGTTATGTACTTAACAAACAAAGATAAAGTAACTGAAAACATGTTTTATTATCGAGTTTTTTCAAAATAGCCACTCTTTGCTCGGATTACTGCTTTGCACACCTTTGGCATTCTCTCAATGAGCTTCAAGCACACCTGTGACGTGAAAACTATTTCAGGTGACTACCCCTTGAAATTAATCGACAGAATGCCAAGGATGTGCGAAAAGGTAATCAGAGCAAGGGGTGGCTATTTTGAATAAACTAGAATATAAAACATGTTTTCAGTTACACTATATTGCCAAAAGTATTTGGCCACCTGCCTTGACTCACATATGAACTAGAAGTGCCATCCCATTCCTAACCCATAGGGTTCAATATGATGTTGCTCCACATTTTGCAGCTATTACAGCTTCAACTCTTCTGGGAAGGCTGTCCACAAGGTTGCGGAGTGTGTTAAACTGAATTTTTGACAATTTTTCCAAAAGCGCATCGGTGAGGTCACACACTGATGTTGGTCGAGAAAACCTGGCTCTGTTGTAATTCATCCCAAAGGTGTTCTAACGAGTTCAGGTCAGGACTATGTGCAGGCCAGTCAAGTTCATCCACACCAGACTCTGGCCTACCACTTTCGTGGCTGGGTTGCTGTTGTTCCCAAACTCTTCCATTTTCTTAAAATAAGAAAATTTGTTGCACAGGTGGCATCCTATGACAGTTCCACGCTGGAAATCACTGAGCTCCTGAGAGCGGCCCATTCATTCACAACAGTTTGTAGAAACAGTCTTCATGCCTAAGTGCTTGATTGTATACACCTGTGGTCGGGCCAAAAGATTAGGACACTTGGATGGGTGGCCAAATACATCGGCAATATAGTGTATTTCACGTTTTTCATAGTTGTGATGCCTTCAGTGACAATCTACGATGTAAATAGTCATGAAAATAAAATAAAACGCATTGCATGAGAAGGTGTGTCCAAACGTTTGGCCCAAGCTGTATGCTTCCGGGTCTTTTTAGTGTCAACGTCGTCCTTTGTTTTCCTTTTTTTCTTGCATCCCTGTCACAAACGTCTCCACCTTTCCGCCTCCGTTAGTTCTGTCGATGTGTTCCTGTGTATTTCCTGTTGATTAGACTGAACACCGCTGCCACGTAGCTGCAGGCTTATGTATCGCTCTAACATGAATACTAGCGTAAAATCTCCCCTGCTGCTGGCGACCCTACTATCTCACAAAAGCACTACATGCTTATGACAGTGGCTTGCTGTCGTCGTGCGGGTTCAATGGTCCGCCCAGGAAGGACATTGCTTTTGAACAGACTTAACTTGTTTATTTTGCAATAAAGCTTTGTCGTCAGGTCGGATCGCTTTTCAGCTGCTCCTCTCCACTGCTCGCTCACGGTCCGCTTTTCAGCCTCCGTCCTCGTCATCCTCGTCTGCTCTTTGCTTCCGCTCCTCGGTCGCTGCTGCGGGCTCGCCTCCTCCGTCTGCCCTGATCTCTCCTCCTTCTTCTGCCCTGATCTCTCCTCTTTCTCCCCTTTTACACACTGAGAGGAGATACGTTGCTTGTCGCCCGGTGTGCGAGCCACGCACCTGATCTCGTTCGTAGCGTCGCTCCCGGCACGCCCCGCCTCGCCTCTCGCTCGCATCCTCCGCCTCCTTGCCGCCATCCGTCGGACGGTCGGCTCCGCCTCTCCACAATGCTATTGATTGAAACGTCCCAGAAAACAACAAGAAGACGAAGGGGAACCGGAGCTTGAAAGTTGGCGACTTGGTAAACTTTTTTGAAAGTTTCTTTACTTTTCCTGTTCAGAAATCACAAGAAGGTGGAAGGAGAAGTGCGGAAAACAAAGACAGGAAGCGCGTTTAAGGCTGCCGTCTCTTTGTTTGGCATCACATGTTCCCGTCATCCTCCTCCTCCACCCGCCGGCGCCGCATCATCTCGGGGTTCTTCCCAGTCGGGGCCCAGTCCTTTTCTGACACCGTTAATGATTTAGCGGCGAGCCCTTCACGGCGGATGATTTGTGACACGTCGGGAGGCTTGGAAAAAAAAACGCGGGTAGGACGAGGCAAGGGACTGTTTTGGATCCGGGGGATGCCTTGAAGAGAGTGATTCATTATATTTAAGACAAGTGTGACATCCTACTTCAAGGAGGCAGCGCACATATGTATGGAGGAGGTGGGTGGAAGGTGGGTAGCGGCGGGTAGGGGGGTGGGGTTGGCCAAAGTGGGGAGGGGGGTAGGCGAGTACAAAGGAATGCCTCCGTGTTTTTGGAGATGACATCGGAACCGTAGGCAGGCACACGGAGACAGCAGACGAGGAAATAATGGCTAATGGAGGAATTTAGCCTGGGGCTATATGCCTGCTTTGCCTAGGTCTGTATAACTAGTATATTTATAATTCAAATACATACCTTTAATAATTAACAAGCAGGGGATATTACGGCAGAAAACGGGGTATATTCTCCCCGGATGGAAAGACAGGTGCAATTGTTGAATTTGACAACAGCTCAGAACAAAGACGACGACAGAAGCAAATAATGTATAAATATTTTTTTATATATATTTTATTTATGGAGTCCTATTTTTTAACTCCTGCTTGTGACAACAGCTTGTTTGGAAAATGTGACCGAACATTATTTTTGTATCTCCTAATCATCAATCAATCAATCAATCATCAATCAATCAATGTTTATTTATATAGCCCCAAATCACAAATGTCTCAAAGGACTGCACAAATCATTACGACTACAACATCCTCGGAAGAACCCACAAAAGGGCAAGGAAAACTCACACCCAGTGGGCAGCGAGAATTCACATCCAGTGGGACGCCAGTGACAATGCTGACTATGAGAAACCTTGGAGAGGACCTCAGATGTGGGCAACCCCCACCCTCTAGGGGACCGAAAGCAATGGATGTCGAGCGGGTCTAACATGATACTGTGAAAGTTCAATCCATAGTGGCTCCAACACAGCCGCGAGAGCTCAGTTCAAGCGGATCCAAGACAGCAGCGAGAGTCCCGTCCACAGGAAACCATCTCAAGCGGATCAGCAGCGTAGAGATGTCCCCAACCGATACAGGCGAGCGGTCCATCCTGGGTCTCGACTCTGGACAGCCAGTACTTTATCCATGGTCATCGGACCGGACCCCTCCACAAGGGAGGGGGGGACATAGGAGAAAGAAAAGAAGCGGCAGATCAACTGGTCTAAAAAGGAGGTCTATTTAAAGGCTAGAGTATACAGATGAGTTTTAAGGTGAGACTTAAATGCTTCTACTGAGGTAGCATCTCGAACTGTTACCGGGAGGGCATTCCAGAGTACTGGAGCCCGAACGGAAAACGCTCTATAGCCCGCTGACTTTTTTTGGGCTCTAGGAATCACTAATAAGCCGGAGTGGTTCTCTAATGGGGCGGCATGGCGTAGTGCAGGGGTCGGGAACCTTTTTGGCCGAGAGAGCCAAGAAAGCCCAAAATTTGAAAATGTATTTTTCGCAGAGCCATATATTTAACACGGAATACAACTAAATGCGTGCATTTTTAAGTAAGACCAACATTTTTAGAGTATAATAAGTCTCAGAATAACAATGTTATTCTGAAGCTAACCAACCAGCCATCCATTTTCTACCGATTGTCCCGTTCAATAATAAGCAAAATGCTTCTTAAATGGGTTAAATGGTAAATGGGTTGTACTTGTACAGCGCTTTTCCACCTTCAAGGTACTCAAAGCGATTTGACACTACTTCCACATTTACCCATTCACACACACATTCACACACTGATGGAGGGAGCTGCCATGCAAGGCGCCAACCAGCACCCATCAGGAGCAAGGGTGAAGTGTCTTGCTCAGGACACAACGGACGTGACGAGGTTGGTACTAGGTGGGATTTGAACCAGGGACCCTCGGGTTGCGCACGGCCACTCTTCCGCTGCGCCACGCCGTCGCTTAACATTCTTAACATTAATGCGACTTCTTGAACAGGTGGGATGGATTAAAATGCATGAGAAAGTTTTTTTCATAACTCTGATTACCAGCGAAATTATTCGTGACTTATCGTGTTAAGCAATGTCAGCTAAGATTCATCTGAGAGCCAGATGTGGTCATCAAAAGAGCCACATCTGGCTCGAGAGCCATAGGTTCCCTTCCCCTGGCGTAGTGGGTAGAGCGGCCGTGCCAGAAACCTGAGGGTTGCAGGTTCGCTTCCCACCTATTGACATCCAAATCGCTGCCGTTGTGTCCTTGGGCAGGACACTTCACCCTTGCCCCCGGTGCCGCTCACACTGGTGAATGAATGATGAATGAATGATTGGTGGTGGTCGGAGGGGCCGTAGGCGCAAACTGGCAGCCACGCTTCCGTCAGTCTACCCCAGGGCAGCTGTGGCAACTGATGTAGCTTACCACCACCAATGAATGAATGATGGGTTCCCACTTCTCTGTGAGCGCTTTGAGTATCTAACAATAGAAAAACGCGATATAAATCTAATCCATTATTATTATTATGCGTACCCCTGGGGGTACTTTGGGTATGCCAAGGGGTACGTGAATTTTTTTTTAAATATTCTAAAAATAGCAACAAATCCAAAAATCCTTTATAATTATATTTATTGAAAAATAATTCAACAAAATATGAATATAAGTTCATAAACTGTGAAAAGAAATGCAACAATGCAATATTCAGTGTAGACAGCTTGATTTTTTTTGTGGACATGTTCCATAAATATTGATTTTTTGGGAAGAAATGTTTAGAATAAAGTTCATGAATCCAGATGGATCTCTATTACAATTCCCAAGGAGGGCACTTTAAAGGCCTACAGAAACCCACTACTACCCACCACGCAGTCTGATAGTTTATATATCAATGATGAAATATTAACATTGCAACACATGCCAATACGGCCTTTTTAGTTTACTAAATTACAATTTGAAATTTTCCGGGAGTTTCGTCTGGAAAACGTTGTGTAATGATGACGTGTACTTCTACGCACACACACAGCTAAAAGTCGTCTGCTTTAACGGCATAAATACACAGTATTTTGGACATCTGTGTCGCTGAATCTTTTGCAATTTGTTCAATTAATATTGGAGAAGTCAAAGTAGAAAGATGGAGTTGGGAAGCTTTAGCCTTTAGCCACACAAACACACGGTGATTCCTTGTTTAGAATTCCCGGAGGTGAAACTTTCCTATGGATCAGAGTGGTTAAGAGAACATGGATCCCGACCAAATGTCAACCAGCAGGTTTCGGTGAGAAAATTGTGGTTAAAAAGTCAGTTCTTACCGGAGAAAAGCTGAGCTTGTGCCGTCCATAGCTGCCGTCGACTCCCCTGAGATGCTGCGCGTCAACACCCGGCCGTGGACACACCCCTCCGACTATCAGGTACTATTAAACTCACTAAAACACTAGCAACACAATAGAAAGATAAGGGATTTCCCAGAATTATCCTAGTAAATGTGTTTAAAAACATCGGAATACGTCCCAATTCTATCACGTTTTTTTTTTTAACTCGTTTTTTTTTTTTCTAGTCCGTCGCTATCAATATCCTCCAACACAAATCTTTCATCCTTGCGCAAATTAATGGGGAAATTATCGTTTTCTCGGTCCGAATAACTGTTTTTGTTGGAGACTCCCATTAAAATCAATGTGAATATATGGGGAGCCATCAACATGTGACGTCATCGTCTGCGACTTCCGGTAAAGGCGAGGCTTTTTCAGGAAGTACAAAAAGTGGCGAACTTTATCGCCGATGTTCTCTACTAAATCCTCCCAGCAAAAATATGGCAATATCACGAAAGGATCAAGTATGACACATAGAATGGAGCTGCTATCCCCGTTTAAATAAGAGCATCTCATTTCAGTAGGCCTTTAAGTTGATGGTTACTTCTATGTGTAGAAATCTTTATTTATAATTGAATCACTTGTTTATTTTTTAAGAAGTTTTTTGTTATTTTTGTATCTTTTTTCCAAATAGTTCAAGAAAGACCACTACAAATGAGCAATATTTAGCACTGTTATACAATTTTACAAATCAGAAACTGATGACATAGTGCTGTATTTTACTTCTTTATGTATTTTTTTCAACCAAAAATGCTTTGCTCTGATTAGGGGGTACTTGAATTAAAAAGATGTTCACAGGGGGTACATCACTGAAAAAAGGTTGAGAACCACTGCCCTAACTGGACAGTGTGCAGTAACAGTATATTTTGTTGTCCCAAGTTTTACAGTATAAAATTCCGGGGTAGGAAGTGTGCCTACCAACCCTGTTTTCCTCGGTAAACAAGTGCGAGGAGGTGTTATGGCTGGCGTTTGGGGAGTAGAAACAAATTCAAAATGACTGTGTCGCAGGCTCACGCAAATCTTCGTTGACAGAAATGTTAAAATGTAATATTTAATCAACACATTTTTACAACATTGAAACATTAGTAAAACGGATGCTTCTCAGAGGGTGAGATACCGTTACCGGTACCAAAATATTGGTGTCAGGACAACACTAATATACTGAAATAAAAACGAATAAAAGGGAGGAAAATAGGAAAGATCTCTACGTATTTACTTATAATATTGAACATTCTTTATTAATATTATTTTAATATTACAAACCCCGTTTCCATATGAGTTGGGAAATTGTGTTACAGTAAATATAAACGGAATACAATGATTTGGAAATCCTTTTCAAACCATATCCAATTGAATGCACTACAAAGACAACATATTTGATGTTCAAACTCATAAACTTTATTTATTTTTGGCAATAATTATTAACTTTGAATTTCATGGCTGCAACACGTGCCAAAGTAGTTGGGAAAGGGCATGTTCACCACTGTGTTACATCACCTTTTCTTTTAACAACACTCAATAAACGTTAGGGAACTGAGGAAACTAATTGTTGAAGCTTTGAAAGTGGAATTCTTTCCCATTCTTGTTTTATGTAGAGCTTCAGTCGTTCAACAGTCCGGGATCTCCGCTGTCGTATTTTACGCTTCATAATGCTCCACACATTTTCGATGGGAGACAGGTCTGGACTGCAGGCGGGCCAGGAAAGTACCCGCACTCTTTTACTATGAAGACACGCTGCTGTAACACGTGGCTTGGCATTGTCTTGCTGAAATAAGCAGGGGCGTCCATGATAGTGTTGCTTGGATGACAACATATGTTGCTCCAAAACCTGTATGGACCTTTCAGCATTAATAGTGCCTCCACAGATGTGTAAGTTACCCATGCCTTGGGCACTAATACACCGCCATACCATCACAGATGCTGGCTTTTGAACTATCCGCCTATAACAATCCGAATAGTTATTTCCTCTTTGTTCTTGATGACACCACGTCCTCTGTTTCCAATTATAATTTGAAATGTGGACTCGTCAGACCACAGAACACTTTTCCACTTTGCATCAGTCCATCTTAGGTGAGCTCGGGCCCACCGAAGCCGGCGGAGTTTCAGGGTGTTGTTGGTAAATGGGTTTGGCTTTGCATAGTAGAGTTTTAACTTGCACTTACAGATGTAGCGACCAACTGTAGTTACTGACCGTGGTTTTAGGAAGTGTTCCTGAGCCCATGTGGTGATATCATTTACACACTGATGTCGGTTTTTGATGCAGTACAGCCTGAGGGATCAAAGGTCCGTAATATCATCGCTTACGTGCAGTGATTTCTCCAGATTATCTGAACCTTTTGATGATTTTACGGACCAAAGATGGTAAAATCCCTAAATTCCTTGCAATAGCTCGTTGAGAAATGTTGTTCTAAAACTGTTTGACAATTTGCTTAAATATAGGTGAACCTCACCCCGTCCTTGTTTGTGAATTACTTAGCATTTCATGGAAGCTGCTTTTATACCCAATCATGGCACTCAACTGTTCCCAATTAGCCTGCACACCTGTGGGATGTTCCATATAAGTGTTTGATGAGCATTCCTCAACTTTATCAGTACTTATTGCCACCTTTCCCAACTTCTTTGTCACGTGTTGCTGCCATCAAATTCTAAAGTTAATGATTATTTTCACCCAAAAAAATCTTTATCAGTTTGAACATCAAATATGTTGTTTTTGTAGCATATTCAATTGAATATGGGTTGAAAATGATTTGCAAATCATTGTATTCCGTTTATATTTACATATAACACAATCTCCCAACTCATATGGAAAAGGGGTTTGTAGTATATTTTAAATTCCCCCCAAACCATTTTTTATTTTAAAATATATTAATATTCATTACTAGAATTCAAATACTAAATTCTTCACACATACACACACTCAGCACACATTTGCAAACATTTAAGCTGCGGCAATTTGTTGTTAAAATGTAGCATATTTATAAGCAGCTAAAAGTAAACATCCCAGAGGACAGCGTGCTTTGTAGGCTACACATACTGTAAGTGGCACAAGAAGCAGCGTTGTGCAAACACTAGAACTCGAAACAAGAACCGCCTCATTTGCATATTCTGGATCGGAAAACATGTTCAGCGTCGGCCCCGTTTTTTTTTTTTGTTTTTTTTTTCCCCTATGTGCGCTCTTTGATGTGTCTCATACATATTGACGAGTAGAAACATACCGTGCTAACAAAAGCCCCAGCTCAATGGGTGCGTCCTTTTATATTATAACAAAAAAAAAAAATGGGGGGCATTAGTTTGTCCCATTTCTATTTCCGTGGATAATTAGCGAGTGAGAGATTGAACAATTAGCTCATCCGTGCTAATTGATTATAATATTACAAGTTGGCTGTGATGAAATGAGCATAAGACTCCTTGTTCCTCGGAGGGATTGATAATATATACAATGCCTGTGTGTAATGAGGGTTTTAAAGGGGCAAATCAACTGGGGAAATTGTTAATTCAATTCCGCTCTCGACATTTTCCGGCACGGAGTGAGTGGTGTGTTGGATCTGACGGAATGGCAAGTGTCCCTTTTGATTTGGACCCCTGTCAGCACAAATGATGAACATCACCCCTCAGCATAGCAACTGCTCTGGAGAATTTACTCAGATTATTATTATTTATTTATTTTACAACAAACGTAATCCATTGAAATTAAAACAAAACATGTCTTCATGGGTTTTGTGGGTTAACACTAAAGACAGAGAAAAATAAAATAAAAAAATAAATTTTTTCGACGATAACCGAATCGTCCATCCAACCATCCATCTTCTTCCGCTTATCCGATGTCGGGTTGTGGGGGCAGCAGCCTAAGCAGGGAAGCCCAGACTTCCCTCTCCCCAGCCACTTCGTCCAGCTCGTCCCGGGGGATCCCGAGGCGTTCCCAGGCCAGCAGGGAGACATAGTCTTCCCAACGTGTCCTGGGTCTTCCCCGTGGTCTCCTACCGACACCAATATTGATATTTCCTATCGGTACTGTATGTACTTTGTGCTAATAAAAATGCATTTTTAAATGCATTTTTATTAGCACAAGAGGTTGTGCACAGCAACATGATTATATAACTCCTTACAGCAGGGAAGTCTGTTATCACCACCTGCTTTTTGAGTCTTACGAGTCAACTATACATCCATGCAAGGTGCAATGCAGTTATGTCAGCATCCCGTAAAGACCACACAGATCCATCACTGTGTTCCCAGTCGCTACAATTACGCTCATTCCACTCCTGAGCTGCCACCTTATTGTGGTAGAGGAGTTTGAGTGTCCCAATGATCCTAGTAACTGGGGGGCTTCTATGTCTCCTAGCACCGTCTCCCAAGACAAACAGGTCTGAAGTGAGGGACCAGACAAAGATCAGCTTGGACCTCAATGAAAAAAACACAATCCAGGACCTAGATTTCCTTCTCCCGGACGTGGGTAACCGGCGCCCCCCCTCTGGAGCTAGGCCTGTAGGTGGGTCTCTATGGCAAATGCTGGGCATAGCCTGAAGAGGCGACGTGGGTCCCTAGGGAGGTGTTCGGGTGGCATCCTGAGCAGATGCCCGAACCACCTCATCCGACTCCTGGAGAAGCAGCGGCTTTACTTTGAGCTCCCCCCGGATGACAGAGCTTCTCACCCTATCTCTAAAGGAGAGCCCCGGCGGAGGAAACTCATTTCGGCCGCTTGTACCCGTGATCTTATCCCTTCGGTCATAACCCAAAGCTCATGACCATAGGTGAGGATGGGAACGTAGATCGACCGGTAAATTGAGAGCTTTGCCTTCCGGCTCAGCTCCTTCTTCACCCCAACGGATCGATACAGCGTCTTCATTACTGAAGACGCCACACCGATCCGCCTGTCGATCTCACGATCCACTCTTCCCTCACTCGTGGACAAGACTCCGAGGTACTTGAACTCCTCCGAAACCGAATCGTACTAAAACCACACCCCCAAAAAAGTCTGCGGGGTATAGAGTGTTTTCTATTCGGGCTCCAATACTCTGGGATGCCCACCCGGTTACAGTTAGAGATGTTACCTCAGTAGAAGCATTTAAGTCCCATCTTAAAACTCATTTGTATACTCTAGCCTTTAAATAGACCTCATTTTTAGACCAGTTGATCTGCCGTTTCTTTTCTTTTCTCCTTTGCCCCCCTCTCCCTTGTGGAAAGGGGGGGCACAGGTCCGGTGGCCATGGATGAAATGCTGGCTGTCCAGAGTCGGGACCCGGGGTTTTTCCTTGCCCTTATGTGGGTTCTGAATCGAGGATATCATTGTGGCTTGTGCAACCCTTTGTGATTTAGGGCTATATAAATAAACATTGATTGATTGATTGATTGATTGATTGATTGATTGATTGATTGATTGATTGATTGATTGATTGATTGATCAAAAGCATCTTTTCTCATACAACATGTAAATCAACGACACCTAAAGATAGGGATGTTATCCGTTTGGATCAGGGGTGTCAAACTCATTTTAGATCGGGGACCACATGGAGAAAAATCTACTCCCGAGCGGGCCGTAGGGGTAAAATCACGGCGCGATAACTTAAACATAAAGACAACATCAGATTGTTTTCTTTGTTTAAAAATAGAACAAGCATATTCTGAAAATGTACAAATCATGATCAATCACAATGTTGTTGGGAGTTTTTTTACACTTGCATATCTTCATTCGTCGTTATTTATACGTTCCGAATAAATGATGTGATAATGTTCATCAGTCAACTCATTGGTGTTCATTTTCAATTTATCAAGATAAAAAAAAGAATATCAAAATCAAATTGCAGGATGTTATTTATGTACTTTGCTCATTTTTCTCGACTGGTGCACAAACATCATGTGGTTTATTATTAGTTTTACACACGTAGCATAATACACAAAGTTACAAAGAATTGCTATTTTGACATCTAGTGGACACATTTAAAACAGCACTTTATTTTATTCAAAAATGTAGGCTAATTTTTTTACTTGGCAAACCCCATTCCACGGGCTGGGTAAAACCTGTTTCGCGGGCCTTACGTTTAGATTTTATCAATGCCGACACCAATATTGATATTTCCTATTGGTACTGTATGTACTTTGTGTAAATAAAATGCATTTTTAAATGCATTTTTATTAGCACAAGAGGTTGTGCACAGCAACATGATTATATAATCTCTTACAGCAGGGAAGTCTGTTATCACCACCTGCTTTTTGAGTCTTACGAGTCAACTATGCATCTATGCAAGGTGCAATGCAGATATGTCATCATTCCGTAAAGACCACACAGATCCATCACTGTGTTCCCAGTCGCTACAATTACGCTCATTCCACTCCTGAGCTGCCACCTTATTGTGGTAGAGGAGGTTGAGTGTCCCAATGATCCTAGTAAATATCAATCAATGTTTACTTATATAGCCCTGAATCACTAATGTCTCAAAGGGCTGCACAAACCACAACACAAACCACTACGACATCCTCGGTAGGCCCACATAAGGGCAAGGAAAACTCACACCCAGTGGGACGTCGGTGACAATGATGACTATGAGAACCTTGGACAGGACGAAAGCAATGGATGTTGAGCGGGTCTAACATGATACTGTGAAAATTAAATCCATAATGGATCCAACACAGTCGCGAGAGTCCAGTCCAAAGCGGATCCAACACAGCAGCAAGAGTCCCGTTCACAGCGGAGCCAGCAGGAAAACATCCCAAGCGGAGGCGGATGAGCAGCGCAGAGATGTCCCCAGCAGATACAAAGGCAAGCAGTACATGGCCACCGGATCGGACCGGACCCCCTCCACAAGGGAGAGTGGGACATAGGAGAAAAAGAAAAGAAACGGTGGATCAACTGGTCTAAAAAGGGAGTCTATTTAAAGGCTAGAGTATACAAATGAGTTTTAAGGTGAGACTTAAATGCTTCTACTGAGGTGGCATCTCGAAGTGTTACCGGGAGGGCATTCCAGAGTACTAGAGCCCGAACGGAAAACGCTCTATAGCCCGCAGACTTTTTTTGGGCTTTGGGAATCACTAATAAGCCGGAGTCTTTTGAATGCAGATTTCTTGCCGGGACATATGGTACAATACAATCGGCAAGATAGGATGGAGCTAGACCGTGTAGTATTTTATACGTAAGTAGTAAAACCTTAAAGTCACATCTTAAGTGCACAGGAAGCCAGTGCAGGTGAGCCAGTATAGGCGTAATATGATCAAACTTTCTTGTTCTTGGCAAAAGTCTAGCAGCCGCAACTATGTGGCCTGGGGGCTTCTATGTCCCCGAGCACCGTCTCCCAAGACAAACAGGTCTGAGGTGAGGGACCAGACAAAGACAAAGAGCAGCTTGAAAAAAAACACAATACAGAACCCATATTTCCTTCCCCCAGACGCGGGTCACCGGCGCCCCCCTCTGGAGCTACGCCTGCAGGTGGGGCTCTATGGCAAGTGCTGGGCATAGCCTGAAGAGGCGACGTGGGTCCCTTCCAATGGGCTCACCACTCATAGGAAGTGGCATTGGAGTTCAGGTGCAATGGGAGTTGGGCGGCAGCTGAAGACAAGGCTCTTGCCTGTCCGATCCTCGACTATAGGTGCTAGCTCTTGAGATGTGGAATGTCACCTTGCTGAGGTGGCAGGAGCCTGAGCTGGTGCGCTTTTTAGTATGGTTTGCTAGCTGCACCAAAGCAAAACCAACAGGCCCTCCACCGAGTGGTTAAAACGGCGGGGGAAATTACAAGGACGGTACTCCCAGAGATGAGTGCCATGTACACAGCTCGCTGCTTAAAGCGAGTACGCAACATCCTGAAGGACAGATACCACCCAGCACATGGCCTCTTCAACCAGCTACCCTCTGGAAGGAGGTATAGATCGATTCACGCCAGGACCACCAGAATGTCTCACAGTCTGTATCCCCAGGCTAAATGAACAGCCTGCCCCTTTACTGCCCCCGACCATCTTATTACCTCTCTATTCACCGCCTCAATAATTATGCTATGGACATTGCATTGCTGCAACATCAACGCAATACCCATCAGACATCTGACTGTTCCCACCCCCACACCCCTCAATACGCGATTTTCTTGACAATGCTAAACTGTAAACTATAGTCAACCTGCACATCAATGTAGTTTCTATGCCGCTAGACAAAGCACAAACAAAATCTTGTTGACATGTATGACTTACTGTAAGCGTCATTAGATAGATTAAATAGTACTTTATTTATTCCTTCATGAAAATTAAAATTTTCAGCACAATCCCATTCAAGATCAGACAAACGTTATAAGGAGACAGAACAGGATCACTGATGGGTCTGCCGGCTTCCAGCGCCCCTTACAAAAAAGGTGAGATACAGGTAAACAAGTGGGGGAAATGGGAGAAAAAAATAGAAGTTTAAAATAAAAATTAAAAAATCGGTCTAAGCCTGGGCCCTGGAGAGGGGGGTCCAGATTGAGGCCAAAGGAAAGAAACAACAACAACTCATAGCCATAGTACACATCCCTCTCACATGTGTTTAAGAGGGAAACATCAAAGAAGACAAAGGACATTAAAGCAGCGGATACAACCAGCCACTTCTACATACAGCTATAAATAAAAAGTAAAATAAACATATACATTGTGGCGGCCTATGCGGTGTTCCACGCCATCGTCCGCTGGGGTGGAGGGAGCATGGCCAGAGACAGGAGCAGACCCAATAAAGCAACCAAGGGAGCCGACTCCAATCTCGGCCGCCAACCAACTCTCGACCAGTGTCCAGTCCGAAAGGATGAGCGAGGATATGTCCAAGGAGACTGAGGTGTCCGCCACCTGCTCACCCAGCCAAGACACCACGAAGCCTCTCCGTCCCGACGCTCAGTGCCAGCTCCGCAGCCCTGTCCCCTCATCCGCACCTCCTACAGTCCCTCCAAACCAACTCTGGTGTGGCAGAGACCCAGCAGCTGGTCTCCATGGCCAAAAGGCTCCCGGGAGGAAGATCCAGAAGTCCACAAGAAAGCACCGCAGAGGTCACGAAAGTGCCACCCCTTGTCACACAGTCCCAAGGGTCCGGGACCAAAAGGCAAAAAAATATAAGAACACATGAAAACAAGAGGGAAACACAAAAGGATGACACAAGAGCACAGAGCTCCTGCCAACAGCAGCCACTACAGCAGCGCCATCTTGGGGAAAAAAAATTATGACAATGACAATAAAGGTATTGATTGATTGATTGATTAAGGTGGAGAAGTTTCTTGTCGGTCTCACTTTGACGCCCGGCAAAGGCTCTGGATGTGGTCCTCTTGATAAGGGCTGGACTTTATATCTACTCAGTGGCCTGGTGGTTAGAGCAGGGGTGCCCATTAGGTCGATCGCAAGCTATCGGTCGATCGCAGAGGATGTGTTAGTTGATCGCCAGCCAGGCATTTAAAGAAATAGACCTAAAAATTAGCGATCGTCAATCTTCACCAAGACATCACTTTCGTCACTTGATTGACATTCACGACACCTGAGTGGCCTAATGGTTAGAGTGCCCGCCCAGAGATGGGTAGGGTGTGAGTTCAAACCCCGGCAGAGTCCTACCAAAGACTATAAAAATGGGACCCATTACCCCCCTGCTTGGAACTCAGCATCAAGGGTTGGAATTGGGGGTTAATGTTACGTCTTCGTGGAATCGTGCGCAAGGGGTGCTTCTTCTAAGATGCAGTCGGGCAATGACACAGCGTACAGGTAAGAAAACAGATGTATTTAACTACAAACAGACTAATAACAAAAAACACTGGTGCTAAGGAAAAAGGCAAACAAACATCTAACAGTGTGTGAGCTACGGAAACAGAAGGTGGCTAAGCGCGAAAGCATTAGCGAGTAAACACTTAGAACACAAAGAGGCTAGGCGTGGAAGCTAGCAAGTATCAAAACGGATTATTACCGAAGTCAGGAGTCCACGAAGACATCGAAAAGAGTGTAGTAAACTTGACGAGACCAGAACGAGTAAATGAAACAGGTCGGTTAATATAGAGTCTCTAATCAAAACCAGGTGTGCAAACGAAGGCAGGTGAACAAATCAAGTCGTCATGGTGACAAAAACAAACGAAAAAGTCTACAAACTAAGCCTCGGAAGCGTCCATGAATCAAGAAGATAAACACAAAAAACTCAAAACCAAATAATGTAAGATCTGAGCGGAGGATCTTAACAGTTAAATGACCAAAATGATTCCCGAGCGCGGCCGCCGCTGCCGCTCACTGCTCCCCACAACTAGGAACATGGGGATGGGTCAAATCAGAGGGTAATTTCACCACACCTAGTGTGTGTGACTATCAGTGGTACTTTAACTATCATGCAAAACGTAAATATCCACTGCAATGGATATTTGTTTGTGGTCTGTTTCTGTGACGTTTCGCTGGCATCGTGGTGATGCGGTTGCGTTCTCTCAATTATGCAGTCAGATAACACACAGCGTAAAGGTAAGAAATTATTTATTTATGCTAAAGAACAAACTGAGAACATAACACTTGCACAAAGGCACTATGGACAAAACCAACAGAAATGGCATGTAAGCTATAAGGAATAAAAGACGCTAGCATGTGAGCTAGAGAAATAAACCAACAAATAGTGACGAAGCTAATCGAGTTCAAAAGGGTATTTACCACAATGCGGGATCGCGACGTCACCTGTTGCATCAAGAGCAAATTACACTGCGAGACCGAAGGAACAAAAAGGGCAGGCTTAAATACAGGGAATAATCAAAAGCAGGTGCGCGTGACAAACAGAAGGCAGGTGACACAAATGCGTTGCTAAGGGAACGGAACAAACAGGAAGTGCCACCAGGAACTAAGGAAGACAAGCTAACCAGATGTGATACGAAAACACAACTAAACCAGAACATGACATAACACAACCTGCGTTCAATGAATGTTCATCAATTTGTCATCCCCAAAGTAAGAACTGAACTGGGTAAGAAAGCATTTAGGTTTTCAGCACCGAAGGCTTGGAATAACCTACAATCGAATATTGAACTTCAAACCCTTGTCACATTGAATGAGTTTAAAGCTTCTGTGAAATGATTGCAGTCTACCTTGTCTGTATGCACATGTGTGATGTGAGCAAGTTTTTATGTTGTAAATGTGATGTTTTATGTGTTGTTTACTGTTTTTATTGTAACCTTGCTGCTGCCCTCTTGGCCAGGTCTCCCTTGGAAAAGAGATCTTTGTGTGAGGCTTGTGTGGCATTGTAATGCCGGATTGGTTCTTCCAGGGATGCGTCGAAGCGATGAACACAACAAGGTATGTTATAAATGGATTTATTAAATACTAAAAAGGCTAGGAACAAAAAACACTGGTGTAAAGAGAAAACAAACAAAAGACGCTACCGTGAAAGCTAGGATAAAACACTGGGAAACTAAAACTTGACACGAGAGCACAAACGAGAAAACAAATCATCGGTATGAAAACTGGAATAAACAAGTGACATAGCATGAGAGCTAGCGAGAAAATACATACAGTAGAAGGATGAGATTCGTCACGGTTGCACGTAGGCAAAATAGGATCCGAGAATGAATAACGAAAAGGGGCGAGTTTAAATAAGGGAGGTGATTCGAAGAAAACAGGTGTGCGTAGATAACAAGGAGCAGGTGAACTAATGAGCTACCATGGTGACAGACTAAACAGGAAATAAAGACATTAAACAACAGGGTGATACAAAAATGGAACAATAAACCAGAATATGTACAAATCCGAGCAGCGGATCGCGAGACTTTGATATCGATGGGATTTTACCTGGTTAAATAAAGGCTAAATAAATAAAAAATGATCCAAGTAGCGGATCATGACAGTTTCTTTCTTAAAAGTTACACATTTCTGAGGAGAAAGTAACCCCTGCTTTTCAAAACACAAATGTCCACTGTGATGGACATTAACGTTATTTTTTTTCTAAATTGTACGTCAGAGTTACAAATATCCGGGGAAAAAAAAAATCCAAGTTTTGCAAAAACAAAACGTCCCCTGCAGGGGATGTTTTTGGGTCTATTGGGACGGCGTGTCGCAGTGGGAGAGTGGCCGTGCGCAACCCGAGGGTCCCTGGTTCAAATCCCACCTAGTACCAACCTCGTCACGTCCGTTGTGTCCTGAGCAAGACACTTCACCCTTGCTCCTGATGGGTGCTGGTTGGCGCCTTGCATGGCAGCTCCCTCCATCAGTGTGTGAATGTGTGTGTGGATGGGTAAATGTGGAAGTAATGTCAAAGCGCTTTGAGTACCTTGAAGGTAGAAAAGCGCTATACAAATACAACCCATTTATCATTTATTCATGTATTTATTTTGTCGGAGGCACACAATTCAGAAACCCAAAATCCATCCATTTTTCTACCGCTTCTCCCTTTTAGGGGAGCCTATCTCGGGGAGAACACGTAAACTCCACACAGAAAGATCCCGAGCACAGGGTCAAACCCGGGACCTTTCGTATTGTGAGGCAGATGCACTAACCCCTCTACCACCGTGCTGCCCCCAATTCAGAAACCAAACGTGAATGACGTTGGCGTTGAGGAGCTTGAGTTTTCTCCGACTAAAAGCCTAACGGTGTAAAAAAAAAAAAATCTGCTGTAGGCCATCAACATGGCTCTTAATGCACCACCATGACTGGACTCTATGAAGACAAACGGTGTGTTTGACACTTTCACCGCACAACAACCCCCCCAGTGTCCATACATGCAATTGAGATGCACTCTTTTACGTTTCCATTCCGACGTCACACACACACACACACTCACACACATGCACACACACACAGGTCCACTTCTCTCCCCCCGAGCTGTCAAATAGAGGATCGTATTTGTCGGCGACCGCCTCTACTTGGTGGGCCCTCTCCACTTCCACGTGGGACGTGACAGTCTGTCATGGACCGCAAACCGCAGATGCAGTTCACCTGAAAAGAAAAGTTCTTCTGTGTGTGTGTGTGTGTGTGTGTGTGTGTGTGTGTGTGTGTGTGTGTGTGTGTGTGTGTGTGTGTGTGTGTGTGTGTGTGTGTGTGTGTGTGTGCGTGTGTGTGTGTGTGTGTGTGTGTGTGTGTTCTGGCAATGCATACTTAATTGGGACATTGCTCTGTTTACAGAGTCACCTTTAGGAGACCACTGACGGTATGGGGATAAAAAAAAAAAAAAACAGGTCCCCTAAAGGGAAACCTTTTTAAAGGATAGTCAGATCCATTCTGAAGATGCCTAAATGCCATATTTGCTTTACATTTAAGTGGTGAAGCCGTCAGGCTTGCCCCTGACAGTTTGGTTGTGTTTAGTTCCTGTCTGTAGTTCCTGTCAGCACTCTTATTTTGGTTCAGTTCCCTGTTTGTCTCCCTGAGTACTGTGTTCCCTCAGCTGCAGCTGATTGGCATTTTGCCACACCTGGTGTCAATCAGCCCGCCTCTATTTAGACCTGTTTTCTCCTCCAGTCAGTGCTGGATTATTGTTGTGTCGTGTCGTGCCGTGTCAATGTCATTTCTACTTGTCGTTCCTACTGGTCGGTAGCTGTTTGTAGCTTACTGTCTTTTGTTCCCTGCTTCCAGTCTGTTTGTTCATAGCCAAGTTTGTTTATCCCCCTCGTGCGCACCTTTTGTTAGTACCCTTTTCTTTGTTTTTGTTCTAGTATTTTAATTAAATCATGTTTTCCCTTACTTTGCCCACCGCCTTCTCTGCATCTTGGGGTTCGTCACAAACACACTCTTATAGAAGCTACCTGTAAGAGGACAGCTGTAGTGCTGTATTCTGAGGATCATGCAATATTTAAAGTTGAACTTTTTTTATTTTATCTTTTTTAAATGGTCCTCAGTAGTCACGTACAAATGTGTGTGAATTATGCAAAATGATTTAAATTTGGTCCCCATGAACCATACTAACTACTTTTTTCCCCAGGGTCCCCAGTAAGAATGATCAGTACATTACTTCATCAATCCAGAAATTTAAAGACGTGTATGAGCTAACTGAGAAGTGCTCATTTTACCCAAAAAATGTTATGCCTCCACAACCTGTAGAAATGGTGGTCCCCACAAGTCATGATCAAAAACTCGGTCCCCATTCTGAATGATAACCAGTGTGTGTGTGTGTGTGTGTGTGTGTGTGTTAACAAAAACTTGCACAAGAAATAACCCCGAAAGATTTAGACACATTCTGGAAAATGCCAGAGCCCCCAGGAGAAGGAATAATACGGACACCATCGAGAATTGAATATTAATCCCCCATGTATTTCCGTGGGATCCATAGAAAGGTTCGTCTTTAGGTGCAGCTAATAAAAATAAAAAAAATAGTACGATGACGAATGGGGCGTCTTGGCCGTGCTTAATAATTAATATCCGCCCATTCCGTCTCTCTATGAATATTTACATGCAAAGTGTCCCTGGGAGAGTGAGTGTGTGTGCGTGCGTGCCAGAGGGAGGGAAGCGTGTGTGTTTATAGCATTTAACGCTCAAACGTCGTCTACAGGCGCCGCCGTTTCGCCTCCAACCATTCAAAGAATCCGGGCGAGCGTCGCGTTTGCGGTAACATGGAATCGTGAGTTCCACTTCCATTTCGCACCTGGCCAAGTCAGATTGAAGGTGTGGGCTCTCAGCGCTCGGAAAGGAATCCCAGGTCGCCGACTTGTCGAGGAAAACCGAGTGAGCGTTTCTCCGAATGCCAGTTTCTTTAACCGGAGTTACAGATTACTGAAGAAAATTGCCATGTTGCTATATATATATATATATATATATATATACATATATATATATATATATATATATATATATATATATGTCTTGATTGGATTATCCAGAGAATAGTGCTCGATACCGTGGTAGAGCGCAATATGTAGGTGTGGGAAAAATCCCAAGACTACTTCATCCCTACAGAACTGTTTCATGAGGGGTTCCCTCATGAAAAAATCTCCTGATTATTGAGGGAACCCCTCATGAAACAGTTCTGTAGAGATTAAGTAGTCTTGTGATTTTTCCCACATATATATATATATATATATATATTTTTATATATATATATATATATATATATATATATATATGTCTTGATTGGATTATCCAGAGAATAGTGCTCGATACCGTGGTAGAGTGCAATATGTAGGTGTGGGAAAAATCCCAAGACTACTTCATCTCTACAGAACTGTTTCATGAGGGGTTCCCTCATGAAAAAATCTCCTGATGATTGAGGGAACCCCTCATGAAACAGTTCTGTAGAGACGAAGTAGTCTTGGGATTTTTCCCACACCTCCATATCCATCCATCCCCATCCATTTTCCACCGCTTATTCCCTTTCGGGGTCGCGGGGGGCGCTGGCGCCTATCTCAGCTACAATCGGGCGGAAGGCAGGGTACACCCTGGACAAGTCGCCACCTCATCGCAGGGCCAACACAGATAGACAGACAACACTCACACTCACATTCACACACTAGGGCCAATTTAGTGTTGCCAATCAACCTATCCCCAGGTGCATGTCTTTGGAGGTGGGAGGAAGCCGGAGTACCCGGAGGGAACCCACGCATTCACGGGGAGAACATGCAAACTCCACACAGAAAGATCCCGAGCCTGGATTTGAACCTAGGACTGCAGGACCTTCGTATTGTGAGGCAGACGCACTAACCCCTCTTCCACCGTGAAGCCACACCTACATATATATATATATATATATATATATATATATATATATATATATATATATATACACACACACACACATACAGAGCTCCAAACTGCATGTGACTTTCCAATTAGCCCACATACAGTACCCAGAGAGCTTCATGGAATGGGTTTCCATGGCCGAGCAGCTGCATCTAAGCCATACATCACCGAGTCCAATGCAAAGCAAGGGATGCAGTGGTGTAAAGCATGTCGCCACTGGACTCTAGAGCAGTGGAGACACCTTCTCCGGACTCATGAATCACGCTTTTCCATCTGACAATCTGATGGACCAGTCTGGGTTTGGAGGTTGCCTGGAGAACGCTAGGTTTCAAACTGCATTGGACCGAGAGTGAAATTTGGTGGAGGAGGAATTATGGTGTAGGGTTGTTTTTTCAGGAGTTGGGCTTGGCCCCTTTGTTCCAGTGAATGGAACTTTGAATGCTCCGGGATACCAAAACATTTTGGACAATTCCATGGGATGGCACTTCAAGTTCATACGAGAGTCAAGGCAGGTGGCCAAATACTTTTGGCAATATAGTGTATCTGCTGACACATACGTCAGCGCACTTTTTCGTCGTTTGTAAGTAAACATCGAAGAGTCGCCCCGTCTGGTGTCATGCCGCGTTTTTGCGGTGTTTACTTTGACTGCCAGGTCCTGTTTGATTGGTGAAATGGAGTCAGACGTCAATAGTGCCGACGTTGAATTGGTGAAACGGAGTCATGTGACCGCACCTGCTGAAAGAAGTCTCTCTCACGAGCCAAAATAATACATCGTTGTAAGCAGTATTTGATACATTATAAATACACATGAAGATGATGTAAATAAATGCAGCAATTGGAATGAAACTCACTTCTAAAGTAATGTTTCGTCTTCACAAAAATACTCAAGTAAAAGATGTTGAGTGATGAATAGATTTTCTTTTTATTGTCATTCAAATTTGAACTTTACAGTACAAATAGGAACATTTTTTGCATTAGCTCCCTGTGGTGCAGCATAAAAGAGCAATAAGGTGCAGATATAAATAAATAGATTACCGTACAGATAAATATATTTCACTTTTGCATCTGCATCCACTGTTATGGATGTATGTTATATTGTCTTCATATTCCAGCCAGTTAATCGAGTTATATGCAAAGGCAAACTGCCCGTTTTTAACTTGCCCGAAGACTTTCTCGATGGATAGTTTTTATTTATAAATGTCTTCTTGGACTTGTCCCCACCTATTTGTGTTCCTTTGTGTGTAGAGAATCCGGTCATTACAGCCTGCGCTCACAGGCTGTCTGTCATAACGTGGACTTTGTTGGGTTTTTTTTACGGAATGCAAAGGAAAGTTGGCGCGGGCAAGGCGTGAAGGTAAGGACATAATTAATAATTGCTATAAAAAAAAGGAACAAAAGGCGCGCACAAGGCGGAAGTACAAAAACTTGGCTAATGAACAAAAAACTTGCACAAAGGCAGAAACTCTGAACATGAAACAAAACTTGATAATTGTGATATGCAAAACCAAAAACTTACGTGGCATGGCAAGAAGCGAAACTATGGACAGTATCAGAGGTAGCATGGCATGAGGTGAGCAGAGGTAAAGTCGCCAGGCTGACTTCCTGGAAACTTTCGGTTTAAATAATAATTACATGATTAGTGAAAACAGGTGCGTGACTTGGGGACAGGTGAAAACTAATGGGTTGACATGGAAACAAAGCAAACCAGGAAGTGCAAAAGCAGGAAACAATGGAGTCTTAAGCAAAACAGAACATAACTAAACAAAACATGATCACAAGACATGACACTGTCGTCCACGTGTTGGGTCCTAGAACCAAAACAAACAACAACAAAAAAGCCTTCAGTTATAATGCTCCCTGGTCATAGAATGGCATCCAGAAAGATTAATAGACCCCCCTTTTAGACCAGTTGATCTGCCGTTTCTTTTCTGCTCTGCCCCCCTATCCTTTGTGGAGGGAGGGGCCACAGGTTCGGTGGCAACGGATGAAGCGCTGGCTGTCCAAAGTCGGTACCCGGGTGGACCGCTCGTCTGTGCATTGGTTGGGGACGTCTCTGGCCCCACTATGGACTGGACTCTCATTATTATGTTAGATCCACCATGGACTGGACTCTCACTATTATGTTAGATCCACTATGGACTGGACTCTCACAATAGCTCGGTTGGTAGAGTGGCCGTGCCAGCAACAGGTTCAATCCCACCTTCTGCCTTCCGGGTCACTGCCGTTGTGTCCTTGGGCAAGAAACTTTACCCACCTGCTCCCAGTGCCGCCCTCACTGGTTTAAATGTAACTTAGATTTTGGGTTTCACTATGTAAAGTGCTTTGAGTCACTAGAGAAAAAGCGCTATATAAATATAATTCACTTCACTTCACTTATTATGCTAGATCCACTGGACGTCCATTGCACCTGTCGCCCAGTGGGTGGGGTCCCCACATCTGCGGTCCCCTCCAAGGTTTCCCATTGTCCCATTGGGTTTGAGTTTTTCCTATCCCTGATGTGGGATTTGAGCCGAGGATGTCATTGTGGCTTGTGCAGCCCTTTGAGACACTCGTGATTTAGGGCTATAAAAGTGAACTTAGATTGATTGATTGATTGATTGATTTATTGATTGATTGATTGATTCAATCAATCAATCAATGTTTACTTATATAGCCCTAAATCACGAGTGTCTCAAAGGGCTGCACAAACCACTACGACATCCTCGGTAGGCCCACATAAGGGCAAGGAAAACTCACACCCAGTGGGACATCGGTGACAATAATGACCCAGTGGGACGTCGGTGACAATGATGACTATGAGAACCTTGGAGAGGAGGAAAGCAATGGATGTCGAGCGGGTCTAACATGATACTGTGAGAGTTCAATCCATAATGGATCCAACACAGTCGCGAGAGTCCAGTCCAAAGCGGATCCAACACAGCAGCGAGAGTCCCGTTCACAGCGGAGCCAGCAGGAAACCATCCCAAGCGGAGGCGGATCAGCAGCGCAGAGATGTCCCCAGCCGATACACAGGCAAGCAGTACATGGCCACCGGATCGGACCGGACCCCCTCCACAAGGGAGAGTGGGACATAGAAGAAAAAGAAAAGAAACGGCAGATCAACTGGTCTAAAAAGGGAGTCTATTTAAAGGCTAGAGTATACAAATGATTGATTGATTGATTGATTGATTGATTGATTGATTGATTGATTGATTGGTTGATTGATTGATTGATTGATTGATTGATTGATGCTACCAGACTTGATCGCTTTGGGGGAGTTTCAGTCCATTTTAAAAAATGTAGAAACCAGTTCTCTTGGGAAATGTACTCGCTTTTAAATCGTTTTAAGTTATTTCTGACCTGTTGTGGCGTGACTGCTGTTGTTCTGTTGTATTGCGTTGTCGAATTTATTATCGTAACTTTGTTTGTGCCGCACTCTTTGTCAGGTCGCTCTTGAAAAAGAGATTTTAATCTCAATGAGTCTTTACCTGGTTTAATAAAAGAAAATGATTGATTGATTGATTGATTGATTGATTGATTGATTGATTGATTGATTGAAAATCAGGTTTTTTTGGGGGGGGGGGGTTGAGGGGATTAAAATGATGCATTGAAGAGTCGTATGGCCTGAGGGAAGAAGCTGTTACAGAACCTGGAGTTTCTGCTACGGAGGCTGCGGAACCTCTTTCTAGAGTATTATGACATGATCTAGTAAATGCATCCAAAAAGTTACTTGAGTAAATGCAACGGAGTCAATGTAGCGCAATACGACTCACTTTTAAATATTGCAGCAAAGTCGCTAAGTTTTCGACGCCATTCCCTCTGTTGTGTCTTCTTAGGCCCCGTTTACACTAAGCCGGATACCCTGGATAACCTTATGTTATCCAGGGTAAATCACACCTAACCTTTTCCGTGTCCACACACAAAAATGCCACCATTTCAGACTCCCTCCCACCCTCCGCCCGCCAAAAACAAAACCAAAAGGGTACAAACACAAAGCGCGCACGAGGCGGATACAAAAGGAGCTAGCCTGTGAGCTACAAAATAACAAACAGGAGCTTAGCGTGGAAGCTAGCTGGTAGCGAACAGGCAAACAGAAGTCATACTTGTATAATGAAAAATGAAACGGAAGCAGGGAACAAAAAACAGTAAGCCACAAACATCAACTGAATATAGCTTACCGCTACGCTGCAAAGACAAGGTACAACACAACAGGAGCGATAACACATCACAAGAGCGACTAGACGTGACATCGACAAGACAATACAAGTCCGAATGACAATTCAATGATCCAGCAACTGACACAAGACAAAGCAGGTACAAATAGGAGCGGGCTGATTGGCAACGGGTGTGGCCAGGTGCCAATCAGCCGTAGCTGACGGGAAACACAGCACTCAGGGAACAAGACAGGAAGCTGAAAAAATAAGAGTACTTGACAGGAACTAAGGACAGGAAATACTAAACACAGAGGAGAAACTAAAACACAAACAAACAGTCAGTGGCAAGCCTGACAATTTGTGAGAGACAGAATGTGAAAAAAAAAATCCAGGAATTCACATTGTAGGAATTTTAAAGAACTTATTTGTAAATTATGGTGGAAAATAAGTATTTGGTCAAACATTCAAAGCTCTCACTGATGGAAGGAGGTTTTGGCTCAAAATCTCACGATACATGGCCCCATTCATTCTTTCCTTAACACAGATCAATCGTACTGTCCCCTTAGCAGAAAACAGTCCCAAAGCATGATGTTCTTGGGATGCAACTCAGTATTCTTTTTCCTCCAAACACGACGAGTTGAGTTTATCACAAAATGGATACATGGATGATACAGCAGAGGATTGGGAGAATTTCACGTGGTCAGATGAAACCAAAATAGAACTTTTCTTTAAAATTCCTACAATGTGAAATCCTGGATTTTTTTTTTCACATTCTGTCTCTCACAGTTGAAGTGTACCTATGATGAAAATTACAGACTTCTGTCATAATTTTAAGTGGGAGAACTTGCACAATCGGTGGCTGACTAAATAGGTTTGTGCCCCACTGTACATGGCGAACAACAGAGGTGGGTAGAGTAGCCAGAAATTGTACTCAAGTAAGAGTACTGTTACTTTAGAGATTTATTACTCAAGTAAAAGTAAGGAGTAGTCACCCAAATATTTACTTGAGTAAAAGTAAAAAGTACGTTGTGAAAAAACTACTCAAGTACTGAGTAACTGATGACTAACCTGTTCGTTTAATGATTACAGCAACAAATAATGCACAAAAACATAAAAATAGCAATGAGCAAATTCAGAGCCAGGAATATCTCTTAAGCAACTAAAACAATATTATATATTAAATAATAATACATTATAATAAAAAAAAATTAAGGCAAATTGAGCCACAATAACTTAACAGCACCATAGGCTCAGTAGGCATTCACTGATTGATTGATTGAAACTTGTATTAGTAGATTGCACAGTACAGTACTTATTCCGTACAATTGACCACTAAATGGTAACACCCCAATAAGTTTTTCAACGTTAATCAATTACTTAATAAATGACCAAGTCGAGGTGATCTACCTCATATATACATACACACACACTTATCATATTCATACACATAAATATATATATATATATATATATATATATATATATATATATATATATTTATATTCATTTATATATATACATACCTTTATACATACAGTATATAATTTATATTTATTTATTTTGCCATTTTTGTTGACATGTTAAAGGTGTTTTAATGAATATACATGCATGTTTAACATATAGATTCATATCTTTAATGAAGACAAGAATATAAGTTGGTGTATTACCTGATTCTGATGACTTGCATTGATTGGAATCAGACAGTATAGTGCTGATAACGTCCCGGTTTTCAAATGGAGAAAAAAAAATCCTCCTTCTTGTCTAATACATCATGAAAGTCGTTGGTTTTTGGCATCTTATTTGTCCAGCTTCCATATTTGTTTTTATACACTTTACAAGAAATACATTGGCGGCAAACTCCGTAGCTTGCTAGTTTGTTTGCACTGGCTTACGGAGACTCTTATTATGTTAGCGCAGACGCGATGGAGCGGCACTTTTATTGTGAAGACAGAAACTGTGCGATCAGTCTTTAGGCTTTTGATGGGAAGTACGGTTGAAATAAAAAGTGTCTTTTTTCCTTTACACTTTTGATTGATTGGTTGATTGATTGAAAATTTTATTAGTAGATTGCACAGTACAGTACATATTCCGTACAATTGACCACTAAATGGTAACACCCCAATAAGTTTTTCAACATGTCGGGTTTTACGTGTGACGGTCACGTGACCACCTGGCTCTGTTTGATTGGTCCAACGTCACCAGTGACTGCATGTGATTGATGAAACGCAAGCATGCGTAGTTCCTACTTTGAATGTGTGTCTGACAAAATCAAAACAAGCAAAGCGTGCGTTAACAGATCGATAAAAAAAAAGTAGCGAGCTGATTGCAGATAAATGGAGCGGAGTAAAAGTAGCGTTTCTTCTCTATAAATATACTCAAGTAAAAGTATGTTGCATAAAAACTACTCTTAGAAGTACAATTTATCCCAAAAGTTACTCAAGTAGATGTAATGGAGTAGATGTAGCACGTTACTACCCACCTCTGGCGAACAATAAGTGATACAGTCTGCCTTGTTAGTCCAAAAGCATTCGATGTTTCCCGTAGTTAGTCTTCCCTCGACGGTCAGGTAATACAAACACGTGCTAACTTTTTTATCACACGAGAGCCCGCATTCTCATTGTCTCTCCTTTGACAAATGGACAAAGCTTTTTGCTAAGTAGAACCACAGCTGACCATTCCAAAGTTCTCTTGCCTTCTAAGAAGTGTTGTATCTCAGATAGCTGCAATCGCTTTCTCTTAAGGTATTCATGTGCGATTTCCACAAGCCTCTGTATGTGTAGAAGAAGGAGAAGCACGAACATGTCTGGATGACTCGCATTCATATTTCCAACGGTTGTTATGAAACCTTTTTATTATGAATCTAGCTGTGGTGTGTTATTTCTGGCGTCACTTCCTCCGAACTCAGTTTGTAAACGATCTAGGAGTCCATACAAAGCTAAGTGCCGGAGATTCAAGAAATACACGGCGCACTTACCCGTGTGAAAATTTGTCCGAGGAGGGGGACCTTAAACGATGGTTTGGTGTGGCTGAAACGGGTCCTAGGCTAAATAATGATTCCTTTAAGGCATGGGTGTCAAACTCTGGCCCGCCGTGTAATTTAATTTGGCCCTTGAGGCAATATCAATTTAGCATTAGAGCTGGCCCGCCGGTGTTATACAGCGTCGGTGCCGCTGTAACACCGCATTCACCCCTAATACTCATACTTGCCAACCCTCCTAATTTTCCCGGTAGACTCCCGAAGTTCAGTGCCCCTCCCAAAAATCTCCCGGGGCAACCATTCTCCCGAATTTCTACCGATTTCCACTTGGACAACTATATTGGGGGCGTGCATTTAAGGCACTGCCTTTAGCGTTCTCTGCAACCTGTCGTCACGTCCACTTTTCCTCCATACTAACAGCGTGTCACATAATATTTGTGGCTTTTACACACACACACATGCACAAGTGAATGCAAGGCATACTTGGTCAACAGCCATACAGGTCACACTGAGGGTGGCCATATAAACAACTTTAGCACTGTTACAAATATGCGCCACACTGTGAACCCACACCAAACAAGAATGACAAACACATTTCGGGTGAACATCCGCACCGTATCACAACAGAATAAATACCCAGAATCCCTTGTAGCACTAACTCTTCCAGGAAACTTCCAGCAAACTGACCAATAATTAACGTTTTATTCATGCATTTTCTCGTGCTACTTCAAGGCTTGAATGTTTGGTTCATTCATTATTGTTATTTTATTTTCAAATGTATTATTAGCCTGTGGAAAAAATTTGATATTTACCTCAGAATATTGCAAATAGAAAAAAAGGCATAACATTTTTATTAAAATTGTATTTGATATGCCATTGATATTTTTTTAATTATTATTATTTTTATTTGAAACTGGATTTTGCATGTCACTATAAAGTTATATAAGCCTTGCTCGTTCAATATTTAATGCAAAACTTGTTTGGGTCCCTATTAAAAGGGTAATTTGTTCAACCTTGGCCCGCGGCTTTGTTCCGTTTAAAATGTTGGCCCACTCTGTATTTGAGTTTGACACCCCTGCTTTAAGGGGTTAAAGGACTTAGTGTAGACATGGCCTTATTCTTTGGCGGACCAGGTGCCTCGTGATGTGTTTATTACAAATGTGCAGGGCGAGTAAGACCGCGTATATCCTCGAGTACTTCCTGTTTATTTTTCTCACGCCTGTAAGTTTATGTTTTGGTTTTGTTCAGGTTATGTTTAGTTTTTTGGACATTTTAGTTCTGTCTTTTCACTTCCTGGTTTGTTTTGTTACCATGGCTACTCATTAGTTTACCCTAGTCACGCCCCGATCATCAGCCTCTCACACCTGTTTCTCATCACCACTGCTACTATTTAAGGATTTTACTTTCTGTCCATCAGTCTGGGATCTTCACACTCGCACACACGCTACCCATGCTGCACCTCCTTCATGCCCTCGTCCATAGTTCCATGCCGTGTAAGTCATTGTATTCATGCCATTGTGCTAGTTTTGTTCATAGTTTATTATTATTCATGCCAATCGAGCAAGTGTTTTTGTTTCATGTTTGTAGTTTGCAGCATTTATGCCAGTCTTTTGTTTGTTCATAGCCAAGTGTCCGTACCTCCTTGTGAGCGCCCTTAGTTTGTTTATTTTTTTATTATAGTTTTAAATAAACAACCATGTACTCACGTCCACGCCTCGCTCGTGCTGATCCTCATCTGCATCGAAGAAACAATCCATGTCCAAGCCAAGTTGTGACAATTTTCACTGTCGTCACACCGTTGTGACATGAAATTGTGAACGCATGCAGTCGGATTTATTTCATCCCCTGACCTTTGACCTCGACAGGACATCCCCAGGACTGCAGCAAAACGCTCCTTGTTAAAGGCGACAATGGCCAAGCGGGCTGTGTAGTACAAATACATATTCTGTTCCCGGAGTCGACCCGGGCATGTTTGTTTCCCCGTATTTATCCAAGCGACGTCGTCGTTTCCTCTCAGATCTTCTTCGTCGTCTCTTTGGTGGATGGGCGCCGAGGCGCTTTTGATGTTTCACTCTCGGCGGCGGCTGGAGTTGACAAGGCCCGATAATTACCTGCCGGCGGCGCTTGATCATGACCACGAGAGAAACGGGAGGGGAAAAAAAAGACTTCCTTCTTTTTTTTTTTTTTTAGCCGCGTTGTTTTCCAAACGTTTGCATTTGTGTGGTTTCCATGGAGATGCATTAACAACAGTGCAATTAACGTCAGTACAGCCTTTCTCTTTGTGGGTCTGTACGCATAGAAACAAGACACACACACACGGAAAAATCATTCACATCATTTAATTGCATTGCGGCATCAAACAGGAAGTTCAACATTTGCACGTTACAGTGTGGACACACAAAATATATATTTCTTTTAAACAACAATATTTAATGTTTGTTTGCTGATAATTGATGTGTTTAGGCTCATGTGCTGATGTGTGAACCCTTGCCAATGATGCTTATTGAATAGGAGAGTAGTGTTTACTCCGTTGTGTGACTGGAATATCAAAATGTAGGTGTGTGTGTGTGTGTGTGTGTGTGTGTGTGTGTGTGTGTGTGTGTGTGTGTGTGTGTGTGTGTGTGTGTGTGCAGCTGCGTTCAGGCTGACTGAGCTGTGATGGGCTCTTCTCGGAGGGAAACAGTAACACACGACCAGTAAAAAGATGGCGTTGTGGATATTCACTGAGAATTTAAAAAAAAAGTACACTTTTATCTGTAAAGTAAAAAAAAAATATTACATCTTGATATATATATATATATATATTTTTTGGGATCAAATTTAATTTTACACTCTTTTAAAATGCGCGTCTACTACAAAAAATACTACTAAAGAACTACTATTAAATATACTATACTACTAACAACAATAATAATCATTATCATCTTCATTACCACTAACTTCATCATTATTACTACTTTTGTGCAATTTAATTTTGATGGATGTGTTCCAATATTGTAGTTATTTGATATTGTTATGATTATAATATTTAAAACAAATGGTTGAAAATGTAATACACTAAAGTATTTATTATTAGTATTCCATCCATCCATCCATTTTCTACCGCTTATTCTCTTTGCGGTCGCGGGGGGCGCTGGTGCCTATCTCAGTTACAATCGGGCGGAAGGCGATGTACACTCTGGACAAGTCGCCACCTCATCGCAGTATTATTATTATTATTATTATTATTATTATTACAGTGTGAATATTACGAACCATAATATTTAGCAGTATCGTATTTGTGCAATTTATTTTTTAAGAATCTGTTTCTATATTGTAGTTATTTTATATCATTATTATTATAATATATAAAACAAATTGTTAAAAATGTAATACACTAAAGTAATTATGATTATTGCATCCATCCATCCATTTTCTACCGCTTATTCTCTTTGGGGGTCGCGGGGGTCGCTGGTGCCTATCTCAGCTACAATCGGGAGGAAGGTAGCGTACACCCTGGACAAGTCGCCACCTCATCGCAGTATTATTATTATTAATCATATATATATTATGACATTATTATTACCAACCATAATATTTAGTAGTATCACATTTGTGTAGTTTATATTTATCAATTTATGTTTGTATAATTATTTTTTGTATTATAATACAAAAAAGGGAATAAGCGGTAGAAAAATGGATGGATGGATAATACAAAAAAATAATAATAATAATGACTGCTTTACAGACACTGAAATAACACTAAGGAGATTTATGTATTCAAAAATATATTAGTAGTACCTTTTAATATTTTTTTCATTGTCATTTGAAATAAAACAATTACACGCATTGTCTTTAGCGTACCTTGAAATGTAAAGTAAAAGAGAAAAGATTGAATACATGAAAATTAAGTAAAATAATCATTAAATAACATTTTCAGAGGAAAATTTTTATTGCAGCTGCTTTACACTAAAGCCCACACAAGACCCCGAGTGGGAAAAGCGGCAAAAAATGGATGGATGAAGCAAACATCGGATACAAAATAAAATATTCTCCTAAACTCAACACTTTGTGTTTCGTTCCACCAACTATTATGCATTCAAAAGCTGCAGGGCCTAAGATGTTCCAGTATTGGGGGCTGTCCTCCGCTCTGCCTGAAGACATGTTTACACCCCTCAATCCCTTCCCTTACCTAACCACCACCACTCCTCCTTTCCATTTAAATGTTTATATATTCAACATGCTTTTTTATGTCCAAAAACGCACGCTTCCTCTCATGCAGATAAGGCATGAAAGGGTTTGCTGTGTAATAAAAGGTGGTCCTGTAGGCCTGTTTAAGCCCCCTTAAGCCTGATAAATGATGAGCGACAGAGACGCAGCTAGAGGGTGACCGCTATTAACTCCTCGGATTCCCCCCGTCCCCCTTTACCCTACTTTACACCAACTTCTGACTTTACACCACCATCCAATAACACACACGTTTTACATCATTAAAATGTATTTGGAAGTGTGTTTATATACTCACCAGAATGGTGGTGTATGGTGCTGGGATTATGCTGACAACTCTGCAGGTATTCTGGGACAAACACAAGCTCATTACAGCAGTATTTGGCACACAAAACACACACACACACACACACCGGCGTTAACGAGTAATCTTATATATAGCAATGAGCTGCACTATCACACACACACATACTCAAACACAGTATACTGTATATGAACTGTGGGATAAATAGTCATAAAATAACTGAAATACTACTCAGTATAATGCTGCAATATCACACACATTGTAAATTAAAATGTATATGATAGTGTCTACCAAAAGTAAGAATTATTGTAATTTATAGAGAGAGATTTTTGCATGTAAAAGTAGCCTGTAAAAACCCAGCATAGTATTTTTAAACACATTTAATTTTATTTTATTTTGTTCAATACATTTTTTCAGTTTCAGTTTCAGTTTCAGTTTATTTCAGGCGTCAGATACAATGTAATGCATGACACATTTGTAGTTGTTTCATTACAGCACGGTGGAAAAGGAGTAGGAAGAAGCAGAGTTTATTTAATCCTACCCCTTTTTCGTACTATAACAATTGTATCCCATGTCCTTGTTCTCTGTAAAAGAACAGTGAACAAATAAATAATAAATAAATAATATACCATAGTAAGAAAACACTTATTAAATAAATAAAAATCTGAAGTATTTCTGCATTTATTTGACTTTTTTTTTTGTATACGTGTGTCTGCATAAGAGGGAAAGAGTGTTATGTTCTTCTGAAAATAGCAGATTTATAATCGAATTGTATTCCTATAGCAAATACAATTGTGTCATCAAATGACATCAAATGTGCACGTTGGTACTGTGAAACACAAACACAATGCAAATAATGTACTGAAAATGTATCCAAAAAAGGAACAAAAAAAATGGAAATATTTAAATATAAATCCTTAGTAGGCAAACACATGTTAAAATACATAAATAATATTTGTCTCAATAAAAACAATTGTATTCTGAATTATTTCTGCATTTAATATGACTTTTTGTGTATTTGTGTGTCTGCAAAAGAGAGAGAAAGATATGTTCTTCTGAAAATAGCACATTTATAATCGAATTGTATTCCTATACCACATAAAGTCATCAAATGACATGGAATGTGCAAGTTTGTGCTGTTAAACACAAACACAATGCAAATAATGTACTGAAATTGTATCCAAAGATGGAACACAAAAAATGGAAATATTTAAATATAAATCCATAGTAAGCAAACACGTATTAAATAAATAAATGCTATTTGTCTCAATAAAAGAAAAAAAAGAAAAAAAATGTTTTCTGAATTATTTCCACATTTAATTGGACTTTTTTTTTTTTTTGTATTTGTGTGTCTGCATAAGAGAGAGCGAGAGAGTTATGTTCTTCTAAAAGTAGCACATTTATAATCGAATTTTATTCCTATAGCAAATAAAAAAAATGTTGTTGATATTATACCAAGACATGGAAAGTGGTTGTTTGTACTGTGAAACACAAACACAATGCGAAAAATGTGCTGAAAAGGAACAAAAAAAATTGAATTATTTTAAATATATATCCTGTAGGAAGTATGAAACTTTGCACTACGTCGTTGTATTGTCCGCAAAAAAAAACAAAAAAAACAAAAACCTTTGAAATGTCATTTAGTTTCACTGCTTAATCATTTCGCTCCCATCACGGCATTATTATTTTTATTTTTTGTTTAACAAATATTATTTTAATGTGCGTTGTTCAAGCCAACATGTTCCTTTTTGGCGTCGTTTATCAAATTTTTTATGTCATTTTTAGGCCATTTTAGGCCGCATGAGGTGACGCCCGCCGCCGCTAGGTGTCGCCAGAGGGCCGCCTAACCGATCCAGGCAGCCAGGGTCTTCTCCCGCCTTCGCCCCGCTCGTCCCGGCGTGTGTGCACAGCCTTCCTCCACCAGAATTTACAGTGAGTCGCGAAACTTTTCCAAGTATTTGCCTCCCTTTGCTTTGCTGCGACTTTTTCAAACCACGTCGTTACATTGTGGGGGTGGGGGGTGGGGGGGTCACCGGGAGTTCAGGTGCGCTGCTAAATACTTGTGGGAGACGCGAGGAGGGGGGCCGGGGTGGGGGGGGGGGGGGGGCTATTATTAATAAGTCATAAATAACATTTACACGCACACAAAAAAAAAACGACGTTGCATTGTGTGACTTTGAAGGGGATGAAGACGATGGAGCCCACCCTCATTTGCATAATCTCGACAAAGTGGAGAAATTACAAACCAGATTAGGGCGCGCGTGTTTGTTCCTGCAAACAATGCATGTTTGATTAAGACAAAAAAAACAACAAAAAAAACAATAAACGTCCCTTCAGGATGTCTTGAGGGTCTTTAAAGCTCCTTGAAATGGACCCCCCCACCCGCCCCCCTTCTCCTTACCACCTCCACCCGTGATGAGTCCACACGCTGCATGTCCCACGCGGACACGGGGAGTTTTTAACCCTCCGCTGACCTCAATTTGACACCAGCTGCCAGCAGATGACATTTTTTTAGCGTCCGTTAATGTCGTCCATTTGCTGAATTTAAGGAGAAAAAAAAATGCCATAAAATTGTATAAGTTTTTTTTTTTTTTGTCTTGTTTTTTTTGTTTTTTTTATTGTCACAAAAATTAACGCTTCGGAGCGGGAAATAAAAGGTATTTGTTTAATGCTACAAAGCATATCGTGAATGTATTACATTTCAAAAATAGCCTGTAATTGTCATACAAACGAAATCACCAAATAGCTATAATCTTTATTTAATTTTTAAAAACATAAAAAAAAAATGCGTTATTGAAATGAATGTATTTAATCATTGTTTAAAGCACACGTTTATAATTTTAGTTTGTTGGGGGAAAAAAAAAAGAATCCGGTGTTAATTAGCGTCATTTAAAAAACAAATCAAACATCGATTATTTGCTGTGTAAATTGTTTAATTTGCAAACAAACACAAAAACAATTATTTACCATTTTCGCACTATTACTGCCAATTTATTGTTTACTTTCTAAATAAACACAACACATTTCCGTTCTGTATTTGTATCATTCTTCAAATGTGTTTTTTATTTTTTATTTATTTAAAATCCCTACGATTTATTTTATTTTATTTTTTTTAACACTTGCATATTTATTCAATCTCGATGAAAAAAAAAACTACTATTAAACAACATCATTTTTCTTTTTTTTTTAAGCTGTGGACTATTATTTTTAATTATTATTATTTTTTTCCCCCTACGAGGTTATGATGCATTCGCGTGTGCGTGGCAAAGCCGTACATTTGGACACGCATAATTAACTCCCAGTGTTTTCACACGCTCTTTTGGTTGCTCACATCACTCCGGGGTGTGTGTGTGTGCCTGTGTGTGCCTGTGTGTGTGTGTGTGTGTGTGTGTGTGCGCCGAAATTACATCACATTTCCACCATAAATGCACAAAAAAAAAAAAATGGATTTGATTTATTTGCGTTAAAGAAGGGGGGACCGGAGGACCGGAGGGTGTGTTCCAACTATCGTGGGATCACACTCCTCAGCCTTCCCGGTAAGGTTTATTCAGGTGTACTGGAGAGGAGGCTACGTCGGATAGTCGAACCTCGGATTCAGGAGGAACAGTGTGGTTTTCGTCCTGGTCGTGGAACTGTGGACCAGCTCTATACTCTCGGCAGGGTTCTTGAGGGTGCATGGGAGTTTGCCCAACCAGTCTACATGTGCTTTGTGGACTTGGAGAAGGCATTCGACCGTGTCCCTCGGGAAGTCCTGTGGGGAGTGCTCAGAGAGTATGGGGTATCGGACTGTCTTATTGTGGCGGTCCGTTCCCTGTACGATCAGTGCCAGAGCTTGGTCCGCATTGCCGGCAGTAAGTCGAACACATTTCCAGTGAGGGTTGGACTCCGCCAAGGCTGTCCTTTGTCACCGATTCTGTTCATAACTTTTATGGACAGAATTTCTAGGCGCAGTCAAGGCGTTGAGGGGTTCCGGTTTGGTAACCGCAGGATTAGGTCTCTGCTTTTTGCAGATGATGTGGTCCTGATGGCTTCATCTGACCGGGGTCTTCAGCTCTCGCTGGATCGGTTCGCAGCCGAGTGTGAAGCGACCGGAATGAGAATCAGCACCTCCAAGTCCGAGTCC
>NC_084613.1:74162608-74185108 GCF_033978795.1 Nerophis ophidion
CTTGCACCGATACTTTTGGTAGTTTTAGTACTTTTTTACAACAAGTTAAAACCACAATTTGAGTTAAACTCATCTTTTGCGACCACGGTCCATTGAGAAATTACTAAAATGGAAAATGCAATGGCTTTTAAGACTTTTATGGCCATACTGTGAGTAATAATAGCATTTTTTTTTTATTGCATTTTAACATCAAAATCTGACAGTGATGTTTTTGACGACATATTTAAAAGGATTTTGTCAAAATGGGAAAAGTGCATGTTTGAAAAATGTCTTGGGCCATGTTTTTAGGACTTTTCTAAAGTTCATGCCCTAATTTAAGTTAAAATAATCTTACATGACCACGTCACATAATAAAGCCACTAAAAATACAAAAAAGAAAATGTTTGATAACACGTTTTACAATACTTTTAGCAGATTTAGAACCTTTCGCAATGCTGCACTGTAGATTAAAATCCTGTTTTGAAAATGTGTTTGAAAAACTAGTAAAACTGCTAAAAGTGTGGCTGAAAATGATTTGAAACATTAAAATATCTTCATTTTAGTGATTTATTTATGACACAAGATCGTTAAAGATGATTTCAACTCACATTGTGACATTCATTTGTTTCGATAAGTTCTAAAACTGCAAAAAGTATTGCTAAAAAAATGCTCAACAAACTTTTTCTTTTATATTTACTGTCTTCTTTGTGTGACGTGGTCGTGAAATATGATTTTTTTAACTCAAATTGTGGCGTTAACTAGTAGTAGAAACTAGTAAAACTGCTAAAAGTGTGGCTAAAAATGCTTTCAAACATGACAATATTTCCATCTTAGTGAATTATTTATGACACACGGTCATGAAAGATGACTGAGTCAAATTGTGGTATTAACTTGATGTGAAACAGACTAAAACTGCTAAAAGTACGACTGAAAATGTTTCTGAACATTTGCATTTTTCGTTTTTTGCAACTTAGTCATTCAAGCTTTTAAATTATATTGTTATATTTTAGTGACTTATATATGTAGTTTGTTCATAATAAGGATTTTTAACTCCATTTGTGGCATTAATTAGTTGTAAAAACTGGTAAAACTGCTAAAAGTAAAGCTGAAAGATAGTTTCACACATGAAAATATTTCCATTTATTTATGACACACGATCGTGAAATATTAACTCAAATTCCCACATTTGTTTCGATAAGTTCTAAAACTACAAAAAGTATTGCTAAAACAAATTTTCACAAACTTTTTCCTCTATTTTTAATGTCTAATTTGTGTGACGTGGTCATGAAATATGATTTTAAACTCAAATTGCAGCATTAACTAGTTGTAAAAACTAGTAAAACTGCTAAAAGTGGGGCTGAAAATGCTTTCAAACATTAAAAATATTTCCATTTTAGTGATCTATTTATGACACACGGTCATTAAAGATGATTTTAACTCAAATTGCCACGTTCATTTGTTTTGATAAGTTCTAAAACTACAAAAAGTATTGCTTAAAACAAATTTTCACAAACTTTCTCTTCTATTTTTAATGTCTACTTTGTGTGACGTGGTCATGAAATATGATTTTTAACTCAAATTGCGCCGTTAACTAAATGTAGAAACTAGTTAAACTGCTTAGAATCAAGGGTTAGAATTGGGGGTTAAATCACCAAAAATGATTCCCGGGCGCGGTCACCGCTTTCAGCCACACTTTTATTAATTGTTCTAGTTTTTACAACTAGTTTTTACCACTAGTTTTTAAAACTAGTAAAGCCACAATTTGAGTTAAAAAAAACATATTTCACGACCACGTCACACAAAAAAGACATTAAAAATAGAAACAAAAGTTTGTGAAACATTTTTTAGCAATACTTTTTGTAGTTTTAGAACTTACCGAAACAAATGAATGTCACAATTTGAGTTAAAATCATTTAATAAAATGGAAATATTTTAATGTTTTAAAGCTTTTTCAGCCACACTTAGCAGTTTTACTATTTTTTACCACTACTTTTCACAACTAGTCAGTGCCGCAATTTCAGTTAAAAATCATATTTCATGACCACGTCACACAAAGAAGACTTTAAAAATAGAAGAAAAAATCAGCTAAAAATTTTTTAGCAACACTTAATGTAGTTTTAGAACATACCAAAACAAATGAATGTCGCAATTTGAGTTAAAATCATCCAATAAATTACTAAAATTGAAATATTTTAATGTTTGGAAGCATTTTCAGCCACACTTATAGCAAATTTTCTCGTATTTACAACTAGTTAACTCCACAATTTGAGTTAAAAATCATATTTCACAATCACGTCACACAAGGAAGACATTAAAAAAAAGAAGAAAAAGTTTGCGAAACATTTTTTTAGCGATCCTTTTTGTAGTTTTGGAACTTCCATCCATCCATTTTCTACCGCTTACGCCCTCTGGGATCGCGGGGGGGCACTGGTGCCTATTGAAATAAATGTCGCAATTTGAGTTAAAATCATCTCATAAATCTCTAATTTGGAAATATTTCAAATCTTGAAAGAATTTTCAGCCACATTTAGCAGTTTTACTAGTTTTTACAACAAGTTAACGCCGCAATTTGAGTTAAAAATCATATTTCACGACCACGTCACACAAAGAAGATATTAGAAATAGAAGGAAAAGTCAGTGAAACATTTTTTTAGCAACATTTTTTGTAGTTTTCGGAACTTAAAACAATTGAATGTTGCAATTTGAATTAAAATCATCTAATAATCACTAAAATGGAAATATTTTAATGTTTGAAAGCATTTTCAGCCACACTTTTATCAGTTTTACTAGTTTTTACAACTAGTTACCACAATTTGAATTAAAAATCATATTTCATGACCACGTGACCCAAAGTAGACATTAAAAAAAGAAGAAAAAGTTTGCGAAACATTTTTTTAGCAATACTTTTTGTAGTTTTAGAACTTATCAAAACAAATGAATGTCGCAATTTGAGTTGATATCATCTAATAAATCACTAAAATATAAATATTTTAATGTTTGAAAGCATTTTTAGCCACATTCTTTTTAGTTTTATAAATTTTTCTAACTAGTTAACACCACAATTTGAGTTACTGTTTTATGTTTTAATGTTTTATTGTTTTGTTTTTAATGATTTGTATTGTGTTTTTATATGTTTAATGGATCTTAAAGGCCTACTGAAATGAGATTTTCTTATTTAAACGGGGATAGCAGGTCCATTCTATGTGTCATAGTTGATCACTTCGCGATATTGCCATATTTTTCCAGAAAGGATTTAGTAGAGAACATCCACGATAAAGTTCTCAACTTTTGGTCGCTAATGAAAAAGCCTTGCCTGTACCGGAAGTAGCAGACGGTGTGCGCGTGACGTCACTGGTTGTAGAGCTCCTCACATCTGAACATTGTTTATAATAAAGGCCACCAGCAGCGAGAGCGATTCGGACCGAGAAAGCGACAATTTACCCATTAATTTGAGCGAGGATGAAAGATTCATGGATGAGGATAGTGAGAGTGAAGGACTAGAAGAAAAACAAACAAAAAAAAGACGAGGGCAGTGGGAGCGATTCAGATGTTTTTAGACACATTTACTTGGATCATTCTGGAAAATACCTTATCTCCTCATTGTGTTACTAGTCTTTTAGTGAGATTATATGGTCGTACCTGAAAGTCAAAGGGGTGTGGTGACCGCCAATGTCTCTGAGGGAAGTAAGCCATGGAGGAGCCAAAGTCGCAGCTGCCTCTTTGACAGCTGCAGGAGGAACGACACAAGCTCCCCTCATGTTTACGGTAATAGCCGACTTACTACCACAATTTTCTCACCCAAACCTGCCGGTTGACATGTGGTAGAGAACCATGTTCACTTGACCGCTCTGTTCCATAGTAAAGCTTCACAACAAACAGAGAAACACCGGCTGTGTTTGTGTTGCTACAGCTGGCTGCAATACACCGCTTTCCACCAACATCTTTCTTCTTTGACGTCTCCATTATTAATTGAACAAATTGCAAAAGATTCAGCAACACAGATGTCCAAGAATATTGTGTAATTATGCGATAAAAACAGACTTTTAGCCGTGATCGGTGCTGGGAGAGCATGTCCGCTACCACATGTGATGTCACGCGTACGCGTCATCATACGCGTCACCATTCCACGACGTTTTCAACAGGATACTTCGCGGGAAATTTAAAATTGCAATTTAGTAAACTAAATTGGCTGTATTAACATGTGTTGCAATGTTAATATTTCATCATTGATCTACAGGGGGGCAAAAAAGTATTTAGTCAGCCACCGATTGTGCAAGTTGTCCCACTTAAAATGATGACAGAGGTCTGTAATTTTCATCATAGGTACACTTACAATGTGAGAGACAGAATGTGGAAAAAAATCCAGGAATTCACATTGTAGGAATTTTAAAGAATGTATTTGTTAATTATGGTGGAAAATAAGTATTTGGTCAACCATTCAAAGCTCTCACTGATGGAAGGAGGTTTTGGCTCAAAATCTCACGATACATGGCCCCATTAATTCTTTCCTTAACACGAATCAATCATCCTGTCCCCTTAGCAGAAAAACAGCCCCAAAGCATGATGTTTCCACCCCCATGCTTCACAGTAGGTATGGTGTTCTTGGGATGCAACTCAGTATTCTTCTTCCTCCAAACACGACGAGCTGAGTTTATACCAAAAAGTTCTATTTTGGTTTCATCTGACCACATGACATCCTCCCAATCCTCTGCTGTATCATCCATGTATCCATTTTGGTATAAACTCAACTCGTCGTGTTTGGAGGAAGAAGAATACTGAGTTGCATCCCAAGAACACCATATCTACTGTGAAGCATGGGGGTGGAAACATCATGCTTTGGGGCTGTTTTTTCTGCTAAGGGGACAGGACGATTGGTCCGTGTTAAGGAAAGAATGAATGGGGCCATGTATCGTGAGATTTTGAGCCAAAACCTCCTTCCATCAGTGAGAGCTTTGAATGGTTGACCAAATACTTATTTTTCACCATAATTTACAAATAAATTCTTTAAAATTCCTACAATGTGAATTCCTGGATTGTTTTTTCACATTCTGTCTCTCACAGTTGAAGTGTACCTATGATGAAAATTACAGACCTTTGTCGTCATTTTAAGTGGGAGAACTTGCACAATCGGTGGCTGACTAAATACTTTTTTGCCCAACTGTATAAACCATGGGTGTCAAACTCTGGCCCGCGGGCCAAATTTGGCCCGCCGTGTAATTTAATTTGGCCCTTGAGCCACACAGCAGCGGTGCCACTGTAACACCTCAATTTCTCACACTTGCCAATCCTCCCGAAGTTCAGTGCCCCTCCCGAAAATCTCCCGGGGCAAGCATTCTCCCGCTTTTTACCCGGACAACAATATTGAGGGTTTTTAGCATTTTTTACAACCTGTCGTCACGTCTGCATTTCCTCCACACAAACAGCGTGCGGGCCCACCCGCATAATATATGCGGCTATTACACACATAAGTGAATCCAAGGCATACTTGGTCAACAGCCATACAGGTCACACTGAGGGTGGCCGTATAAACAACTTTAACACTGTTACAAATATGCGCCACACAGTGAACTCACACCAAACAAGAATGACAAACACATTTCGGGAGAACATCTGCACTGTAGCATAACATAAACACAACAGAACTGTCACAGTTATTTGATGACGAACCCCAAGAGGCAGAGATGGAGGCAGGCATGGAATGATAAAACATGATTTAATTAAATACTACAACTAGAACAAACAAAGGGTACAAACAAACTAAGGGCTATGAACAACCAAATCGGAAGCAGGGAACTAAAACTAGTAAGCTACAAAACATCTACCAAATATAGCTTACCGCTACGCTGCATTCACACGACCAGTAGGAATGACAAGTAGAAAATGACATTGACACGATAATAATCCAGCCTTAACTGGAGGAGAAAACAGGTCTTAAATAGTGGCTGGCTGATTGATCCCAGGTGTGGCCAGGTGCCAATCAGCCACAGCACTCAGGGAGACAAACAGGAAACAGAACCAAAATAAGAGTGCTGACAGGAACTAAAGACAAACGCAGAGGAAAAACTAAGACATAGATCAAAACTATCAGGGACAAGCCTGACAAGAACAATTACCCAGGACCCCTTGCAGCACTAACTCTTTCGGGACGCAACAATATATTTTGATATTTACCTCAGAAGGCTGCAAATAGAAAAGAGGCATTAAATTTGTATTTACATTTTATTTGATATGCCATTGATATTATTTAACTATTATTATTATTTAAAACTCGATTTCGCATGTCACTATAAAGTTATATAAGCCTTGCTTGTTCAATGTTCAATGTACCCCTGCTATAAACTCAGACAGTGTGGTCGGTATTAGTGGGTTTTAGTAGGTCTTAAGGTCTGCAATAAAGATTGATGATGATGATGATGATGAAAAATCATATTTCCTGACCACGTCACGCAAAGAAGAGATTACAAATTTAAAAAAGGTGTGGGAAAGATTTTTTTAGCAATAGTTTTTGTAGTTTTAGAATAGGGGTGTCATATTCAAATACAGAGTGGGCCAAAATTTAAAACTGAACAAAGCCGCGGGTCAAGGTTGAACAAATTAACCTTTCAATAGGGACCCAAACAAGTTTTGCATTGAATATTGAACAAGCAAGGCTTATATAACTTTATAGTGACATGCAAATAATAATAATAATAATGATAATTGAAAACTATCAATGGCATATCAAATAAAATGTAAATACAGATTTAATGCCTCTTTTCTATTTGCAGCCTTCTGAGGTAAATATGAAAATATATTGTCGCGTCCTGAAAGAGTTAGTGCTGCAAGGGGTTCTGGGTAATTTTTCTGTTGTGTTTGTTGCGATCTGCTGCTCAGATCTTCACGTTTGTTTTTTCATTCTCAGTCTGACCCGTTTATTTCCTGTTTTTGTCCATCACTATGGTTACACATCAGTCCACCTGTTAGTCTCGCCCCGCACACCTGCTACTAATTTTCACCCTCGTATTTAAGCTCACCTTTTCTGTTTACTCATTCTCGGATCCTAATTTGCCCACGCGCAACAGTGACGACTCTCATCATTCTATGTATGTATTTTCTCGCTAGCTCTCACGCTAAGCCACTTTATTTTCCAGATTTCATGCTGAATGTTTTTGTTTACTCTTTTGTGTCCTCGTACCAAGTTTTAGTTTTCCTTGTGTTTTATCCTAGCTTTCACGCTAGCGTCTTTTGTTTACCTTTTCTCCTTACACCAATGTTTTTGTTCATAGCCTTTTATTATTAAATAAATACCCTTTAACTTACCTTGTTGTGTTCATCGCTTCGATGCATCCCTGGAAAAACCACACCGGCTTTACCATGCCGAAGAAGAGTCTTCACAGTGTTTATGTTATGTTACAGTGCAGATGTTCTCCTGAAATGTGTTTGTCATTCTTGTTTGGTGTGAGTTCACTGTGTGGCGCATATTTGTAACAGTGTTAAAGTTGTTTATATGGCCACCCTCAGTGTGACCTGTATGTCTGTCGACCAAGTATGCTTGCATTCACTTATGTGTGTAATAGCCGCATATATTATGTGAGTGGGCCTGCACGCTGTTTGTGTGGAGGAAATGTGGACGTGACGACAGGTTGTAGAGCAGTGGTAGGGAACCTATGGCTCGGGAGCCAGATGTGGCTCTTTTGATGACTGCCTCTGGCTCTCGGATAAATCTGAGCTGGCATTGGTTAACATGATAAATAATGATTAATTTCACTTGTAATCACAGTGTTAAAAACAATATTCAAAATATAAAACATTCTCATGCATTTTTACTTCCATCCATCCGTTTCTACCGCACCTGTTCAAGAAGTTGTGTTAATGGTAAGAAGTTATTTATTATTGGTTAGTGTGGGGCTTGCCCTCCTGGGGGTTCTGCAGACCACTAAGCACCGACATGAGAGCCTGTTTCAGGGTTACAATATTGTTTTATTTTTCAATAAGTCCCTCAGTTGCTTTCCAGCAATTGTATTTTTCTTTTTCGTTTTCGCTCGCGCTCTGGCTCCAGCCCCAACCCCGTCTCTCCTCCTGGCTGCTGCTTGTAACTGAGGGACAGGTGATTAGATAACAAGGCCCAGGTGGGCCGTCTACGCACCTGTCGCTGATTTAGAGGCCGGGCCTGGCACACCCCAGTTCATTGCAGGCCCACAGGCCACGCCCCCTCCACAGTTAGCTTCAGAATAACAATGTTATTACAAAGAATAATAGACCTATTATACTCTAGGAATGTTGGTCTTACTTAAAAATGCATGTGTTTAGTTGTGTTCAGTGTTAAAAATAATATTATATGGCTCTTACGGAAATACATTTTCAAATATTTGGCTTTTTGGCTCTCTCAGCCAAAAAGGTTCCCGACCCCTGTTGTAGAGAATGCTAAAGGCCCTCAATATTGTTGGCCGGGTAAAAAGCGGGAGAATGCTTGCCCCGGGAGATTTTCGGGAGGGGCACTGAACTTCGGGAGGATTGGCAAGTGTGAGAAATTGAGGTGTTACAGCGGCACGGCCGCTGTGTAATAACGGCGGGCCAGCTGTAATGTTAATTTGATTGAATTGAATTATATTTATATAGCGCTTTTCTCAAGTGACTCAAAGCGCTTTACATAGTGACACCCAATATCTAAGTTACATTTAAACCAGTGTGGGTGGCACTGGGAGCAGGTGGGTAAAGTGTCTTGCCCAAGGACACAACGGCAGTAACTAGGATGGCACAAGCGGGAATCGAACCTGCAACCCTCAAGTTGCTGACACGGCCACTCTACCAACCGAGCTATGCCGCCCCCCAATATTGATATTGCCTAAAGGGCCAAATTAAATTACACGGCGGGCCAAATTTGGCCCGCGGGCCAGAGTTTCACACCCATGTTTTAGAACCTACGGAAACAAATGAATGATTTGAGTTCAAGCAATCCTTCACGGCCATGCTATGTTTTACTCCATTTCCACACTGTTTGATCAAACCCTGCATGGTTAGTGGCGATGACGTCAACATATAATCTTATACGACCAATGCATGTTTGCAGCGTGTTGCGTTCAAGTGTCCATCCTCGGTGTAGGCTGAAGTATTTCGGGGCGGGTGCAGAGAGTTCTGTGAGGGAAAGGAGGCTCGTCCTTTTACCTCCAACACCGCACACACACTCGTGCACACACACACTCACGCACACACACACGCACTTTTTCCACGCGCACTCGCAGCACCACCACCGGCCGGGGCCAACACGCCACTTCCGGGATCCGTCATTGCACTCGCCCACCGCTCGGCGCGCCGCGAGTCAGCCCTCCTCCCGGCCAGCCAGTCTGTGTTTCTAGAAGCCAGCCAGCCGCCGAGCTGCCAACACTCGCCGACACACACGCACCGCGGACCCCCCTTTCGGAGAGACTTTACGCGCATATTCTTATTATTTTTCTTCATATTTCCCCCCTTCCCCCCCCCCCATACCCCCCCTTTCCCCCTCTTTTCTCTCCACCCACTTCGCGTGCGCGCGCGCGCGTCTCTCTCTCTCCGCGTGTGTGCGTGCGTGTGCGCGCGTTCTTGAAAACTCCCCGGGACGAGCATTAAAGCAGACATTTAACGGGAAGACGCGCGGCCGGACTTCGCCGGGTGAAGAAAAAAAAACAACAACCAAAAAAAAAAAAAAACCGGACTAACGCGGAGGAAACTTGAACATCATTCATTCATTACCTTGACAACCGCTGGCTTTGATTGACAGCCGGAGTGGCAAAAAGCCATGAGACGCGACAGTTGACTTCGCAATCCGGGTCCATTATTGTCACCCTCGCACTTATCCTCATATTTTTTTTTTTATTTTGTACTTTCCCCAAACCCAGCAGACGGACCCGTCCGATGCGACGATGTCACGGAGAATTCGCTGAAGAAGAAGAAAAAAAAAAGTTAACCGAAACCAAGAAGAAGCTGGTGGACATTTTTTTTTTTTTTTTTTTTTTTTTGTATTATCATTTTTTTGTTTGCTCTTTTCCACGCGCAGGACGAAAAATTGGATTTTAATTATAAGAAATAAGGAGTTTATCGGAGCTGGAGCCTATAATGGCGCAAAGGGTAAGATCCCACTCATTGCATTGCACACGTCCACGCTGTGCAAAGTAACATTCTCCACCGGACACTTTTTTTTTTTCTTCTTTTTTTTTTTTTTTTTTTTTAAATAATGTTCCAGGTAATTTGACACATTATTATCACACTTCACTTTTTTTTATTATTTTAATTTTTTACGTCCACCCATTGGAAACAGCGGCCAAAAGTAACAACGCGTCTCGCTGACTTCTTCTCCTACCTTATTTTTTTTTTTTTTTGTTGCTCCTCCAGTACGATGAGCTGGCCCACTACGGGGGTATGGACGGCGTATCGGCGTCCATGTACGGGGACCCGCACGCTCCCCGGCCGCTCCCCCAGGTCCACCACCTCAACCACGGACCGCCGCTCCACGCCAGCCAACATTACGGAGCTCACGCACCCCACCCCAACGTCATGCCCACCAGCATGGGCTCGGCCGTCAACGACGTCCTAAAGAGGGATAAAGACCAGATTTATGGGTAAGCTGCGCATTTGACCAAAAAAAAAAAAAAAAACTAAATTCAAACCGCACGAAACTCCGTAGAGAAAACGTTGTTTTTTAAAAAAATGTCGGTTTTTCATTTTAAAACCAACGTTTTTGCAATTTACAATTGTTAGGCACATGCAAAGAGTTATTCGGCTTGCTTACATTTTGCGTTTATGCACTTATTTTAATACTGTCTTCTTTAACACAAGTCTGCAAATGCGTAAACTACCACGCTATGCATGTGCAAATTGTGCAAAAATACAATCTGGTTATGTAGGCAGTTTTTGAAATGTAAAACTTTCTTATGTATAATTTGATTTTCTAGCACTTATTTTTAATTGTACTTTATTTTCTACTATTTACGCCAGCACACATTGCATAATTCTTATTATTATTTTCCTTCAATTCACTTTTGCGTGGCCCTTAACGCCACTTGAAAAAGCTCCACTTTCCAGGTTTTAATCCTTAAAACAAAATATATACATGTAGTGAGCAAACTTTAGTTGTTTAGAGTGTTTAAAAATAATTATAATAATTAAAAAAAAAAAAAAATGTGGACATGCATCCTCCGGGAGTTAACCGGCACGCTGCGTGTTGACAAGCCGCCTTTGCGCGCTCCTCCGCAGGCATCCCCTCTTCCCTCTCCTCGCGCTGGTCTTCGAGAAGTGCGAGCTGGCGACGTGCACGCCGAGGGAGCCCGGCGTGGCCGGAGGAGACGTCTGCTCCTCGGACTCCTTCAACGAAGACATCGCGGTGTTTGCCAAACAGGTCCGTGACTCGTTAAATAAAAAAATAAAAAAACAACACATAAATCACCGTTAAATTGCACGCTAAACTCAACTTTGTCGCTCTTTCACTTTTAGGTCCGTGCAGAAAAACCTTTATTTTCGTCAAATCCAGAATTGGATAATTTGGTAAGTCCATAAAAGTGTCATGTATATATTTGAAGTGGAACAAAAAAAAAATGTTTTTGTTTTTATGTTAAATGTGTTTCAGATGATACAAGCCATACAAGTATTACGGTTTCACCTCTTGGAATTAGAAAAGGTAAAAAAAAAAACATAATTGCATGTTTTTTAAAATTTTATTAATGAGGAGGGAGATGCTGAAAACCCTCATGTGCTTCCATCCCTATTGGCGTTTATGAGTCAAATAGTCATATTTAATGCAGGCGTGCAGTTATTTACGCAACTCAAATGTGCTCAATTAAGCCTCTTGTTATTGATCCTGCACGCAGCTGCCGCCACTTGAGTCTCATTTTCTATTTACTTTGATTTTGTCTTGAATTCATTCCTCAACTTGTTGCTCCTGCATGCACCTCCGTTTTTGAAAAAAAAAAAAAAAATAATCAGATTTAATGCATTTATCTTCATTGGATTTAATGCAAAATATTAATGACGTGAAAATGTTGCCGTTTTTTTCTCCCCCTCCGCCCCCTTTTCAAGGTGCACGAGCTCTGCGATAATTTTTGCCACCGGTACATCAGCTGTTTGAAAGGAAAAATGCCAATAGATTTAGTGATCGATGAGCGGGATGGGAGCTCCAAGTCGGACCACGAGGAGCTGTCCGGCTCGTCGACGAACCTCGCCGATCATGTAAGTGAACGCAACGCGCTTTCTTTTCTCCCAGCTTTTTGCCGCATGCCTTGAACGCAACAAGACAATGCGAATTGTTTCGTGTGCGCTCGTTTCTTTAGCCGATGTGAGGGTCAAAAAGCCACAATAGCTTGATTTTTTTATTTTTTTTTATTTTATTTTAGTCTTTTGAATGGGTCTATTTGTGTGTTGCACTGTAGATGCATGGACATATGTGTTAAGGATAAGCTTTATTTAAGAAAGAAAGAGCTTCTTTGGATTTTCACTGCAGAAGTATGTGTGTGTGCGCCTTTTGAAATGCATTAGGCATCAATGTCAAGTTCACATTGCATATGATGCTCCTTGCAAGAATCCCCTCCCACTTAATGTGTTTAATTGTTTTCTATTGATTACTGCACGTTTTTTTTTTTTTTTTTGGTTGCTCTGCAGTGCTGTGGGCTCCACTCATGCACCTTTGTCTTTAATGGGCTTGGAGGCTCCGTAGTGCTGAATTCAATTATAAGTGCAGCGTACATGGAGATGGATCATGCATTTTTTGGGGGGCGTAGTAAACCGTAAACAGTAAACGCGCGGGCGGTGTTGTTGTTATTAGCGATATTTAGTATTGTGAGTTATTGTGTTTTATGTGGTGACTAGTTCCTGTGGAGGGCATTAGGAGTGAGAGCAGATTTAAAAGTGTTATGCTTGCTCGCATCTGTTGGCTCTGGCTCTAGGCCTAAAACACACACACACACGTACAACCACGCACACACACTGGCATGCACAATAGTGTCGTTCGGGGTGTGAAGAGTCAGCTTGGCAATATTGTGCACAAATGGTGTTGTTGTTTTCCAGCGACGAGACATCTTGTTGTTGATTAAACACAAGAGTTCAACTTTAAAAAGTGGAGCACTGTCCCTTTTTTGGAAATTGCCACAAAGTGAGCCTTATTGTTGAACGCGGACGTCAGTTGATGAGTGACAATATAAAAGGGCCGGGCGCCATATGGTGACTTAAACACCCCGCTATATGGCAGTAGAAACCTTTGTATTATATTGTTCAGTTTGTATTAAATAGACCATTTTTACAATGTTTAAAGCTGGATATATTTAACAATGCAATTTATCACAGCCCATCATTATTCAACTAAATTAAACGAATAGAATTAAGTCATTATTCTAAATACTTTGGAATTGTTTTGGATATTTAAAAAAGTCACTTATTTGTTACAATTGAATTTCTATATTCGGGGTATATAGTTAACATAAACATGCCACACTTCTTGTTTTATTTACAATTTATAACGCCTTTTGTAATGCCGTTATTAACCCATTTATCAATAATTCATTAGCCATTATTGTAAAGTGGTAGTAATTCTCCCTCCTCCCCCCTTCCCCTCTTCTACTTGACCCTCCCTGTTGCCGCAAATACGGACGCCGATCGAGTCTCGTTACGTCATCAACCCTCGCCGTTTACCGGCAGTGACCTAAGGCAGATGCGATAAATGTTTGTTTGCTTTCAAGTTGCCGTCGCACGCGATGTCCGGCTTTACTTGCGCTCTTCCTATTTACTTTTCGCCTGTCTTTATTAAGAAGGAGATCGTTTAGAACAGGGGTACGGAACCTATGGCTCTAGAGCCAAATGTGGCTCTTTTGATGACTGCATTTGGCTCGCAGATAAATCTTAGCTGACATTGCTTAACACGATAAGTAACGAATAACTCCGCTGGTAATCACAGCGTTAAAAATAACGTTCAAAATATAAAACATTGTAATGCATTTTAATCCATCCATCCGGTTTCTACCGCACCTGTTCAAGAAGTCGCATTAATGGTAAGAAGTATTTTATTTATTGTTGTTTAGCTTCAGAATAACAATGTTGTTAAAAAGAACAAGAGACTTATTATACTCTAGTCTTACTTAAAAATGCACGCATTTAGTTGTAATCAGTCTTAAAAAAATATTATATGGCTCTCACGGAAATACTTTTAAAAATATTTGGCTTTTATGGCTCTCTCAGCCAAAAAGGTTCCCGACCCCTGGTTTAGAAGATAACACACTTTGGCGAAACTGCTGTCGGATCAGCTTGCGGTATGTAAAATGGGTTTCACTGAGTATGTGTGTTGGAAGCCAATATTTACATGCAAAAGGTTTGAAGTCTGACTAAAACCCCCAAATGTCATTATTAGGAAAATTATTACATTACTTCAATTTGCACACTTCTTTGGGGGTCTTGTCTGCCATCTTTCTCCTCGCACTCGACCGTGTAGGAAGGTCTGCCAGCTCACTTTGTTTCGAGGGTGGTACTCGGCCCTCAACCCCTACCTGGCGGATCATTCGAGCGCCTCTTGATTGATGTAAACCAAGGACGGAGGGCAAAAAACAAGAGACTTAATTATGTTAATGGGAGCAATAAACACAACATATTTCATAAAAAAAAAAAAAATCTTGTTTATTCATCTACAAAGCTAAAAAAGTGAACCTCAACATAATTTTTTCTTTAGTTCTAATTAGATGTAAATGTAAAAAAAAACAAAAAACAACCTATCCCTGCCCGTCTTGTCTCCGTGTTATTTATTGAATGACTTCATTAGGCATTTGTCTCCGTTCCCTAATTAATTTCTTCCCCCATTTTAGGCGTAGCTGATAGTTGGATACGCTAATTAGCCGGAGTCACGTCCACTTTTCTTTGCATTTTTAATACCGCTCCCTCCAACCCCATCTCCCGTGTCCCCGGGCTGTATAGTGTCTCATGCGGTGAAAGTTGCGGCGATGATAAGGACGCTTGTTTTGGTGTTTTTTTTTCTCCCCTCCCTAATAGTCAAAAAGCCCACTTTTATTTACACTTGAATGCAGCATTGTTTTAGGGATGATTGGATTATGCTGGGGTGAGAAAGAAAGAAAGGGGATGAGGCCTTCTCTGACACTGTTGATTTTGGTGACTGTCTTAGCCATGTAAGCCCACCCAGGACTATTCTGACACCCCCTTACCCTAGTGATGAACCTCTTAAACGAGAGACTTTTAATTAATGAGTCATATACGTACTCGCTGCATCTGTTTTAAAGGAAAAGAATAATTAAACAGGTTAGGATAATATCACGCTAAATGACGCAACCAAAATATTAGAAATATATCAACCTGATTGGATCTGAAGGCAAATAAAAGTTCCACTTCTTATCTTGACGTTGCAAAAAATGAAGGAGAGTTTTTTTTTAATGTTTGTTTGATTTCCTGCAAAAGGCACAACACTGTGAGCTCACTTTGGACTGATTTAAGGCACATTTGTCACATATTTTACACAGACTAGCCGGCATATTTCCGCCTTTTTAAGGATAACGCAATGCACTTTCACACAGATAACCAGACAATTAAATGATGTAAACGACTGGTGGGACCTTTTTCCCGGCATTGTGGAGTTCCCTTTCACACAAGTTTTACCCCGCCTCTGCTCCAGCGCTGATGCTACCGCCAAAGCAGGCAAATTCCTGGCATTGTGTAATCTTTGCTAAATACATAAGCGTTGTGGCTAAGGTGTGTGTGTGTGTGTGTGTGTGTGTGGGGTGTAGAGGGGGGGGGTACACCTTGTCGTTACAACTTTACACAGTAGATAGCATCGTAAAAGGGGAAAAAAAGGTACATAAACACCCAATTTAACAGGCAGGACAAGTGTAATTGTGGGCAATTTTCGCCTCTTTTGCAAGGATAACAAATAATCTGGCATTTATCATGCACCTGTGCCTTTTTATACAGAACTCTGCATGCTTTCACACAGCGCCACGACACCTGCTGATGGATTACATGGCGTCTGGTGTGACGAATTAGATACTTGTCAGACAACGGAAGTTGCTTTTATCGCAACAAGGTTGGAGTCGTGAGTGCCCCTTACGGTTTTGTAAAGTGAAAAACTTGGGTCAGTAGTTAGTGGTTCTGACCAAGGATGGGTACTTTTTATAGGCAGCAACCAAATTCTGGTGATTGGTGCCATATATTCAAAATCCATATTTTGATATTTTCGTTGCATTTGCCATCACGTCCTGTTGCTGATTTTAAAACCAGCTTAAACACTTGGCGAGGAAACAGTTGCTCAAACAGCACTCAGCCATAATGTTGCAACTTTCAACGCCAACAAACAAGTATACCTGATAGAAAGCGCTCGAAAATAAAGTGAGGCCACTTTTCAAAAATGTGCTAGCTCGATGCTAATTTACTGTAAATGGGCTTTGCTACGGATTAGCATTAGCGATTTTACATGGCGATTTTAACACCTGTACAATGATCCTGCCCTAATACCCTACTGTGCAATACTACCCTTCGAGTGCAATACGTCCGACAATGATTGCTATTTATTACTTCGGTACTCTTGTCTTGTTCTGTATATTGTACAGTATTTTGTATTTCTACAGTATTTTGTATATTGTACAGGATTGCTTGTTATTTTTATTGGATAGTAGTCTGTTTATCTCAATTGTTAGTTCAATTGTGTTATTTATTTTACCCCATATTTGTTCCCACAACCGCACTTTAAGTTGGAGTCTTTAATCTCGTAATATGCAAATATAATGACAATAAAGTCTATTCTACCACCAAATTTGGTCATGAAATCTACAGCTAAGATGCACGTTACAACCAAAAAGCATGCGTGTAATAAGTACAGTACAATACTTAGATTATTATTAATTTTTAGGGTGCAACCCAAAACTCGACTGGCGCATTCATCTCTGAATGGCAAAGACTACTTTCTAGCCAGGCGATACACTGTATCCTACGTAATACTGCCATCCAACACCTGGGAATCGCTACAGCAAGCAAAGTCTACCGTACAATACTTGCAAATGAGACTTTAACGTTTAAAATGACAGAATTTAACAAATGGATAGCACAGTTGCAACATTAAGAACATAGATTGTATTACTTTATTTCATTACTGTTGAGTAGCGATATCGATTCCCAAGTACCGGGAATTGGTACCGTATCGGTTTAAATGTGAAAAGTACCCATATCTAGTCCCGACAGTCTGTATCGTTGCCGTTCACGGAGATCAGCAGCACTGCCAACTACATGTAGAATGTAGAAAGCGCTGCAATACGCATGCAAGGCCACTAGTTGGCGATGGCTATTTGTAAAGAAACCCAACCACTGCATGCACTGTTTACATCAGGGGTGTCAAACTCAAATACAGAGTGGGCCAAAATTTAAAAACTGAACAATGCCGCGGGCCAAAATTGAACATATTAACCTTTTAATAGGACCTAAACAAGTTTTGCAATGAATATTGAACAAGCAAAGCTAATGTTACTTTATATGCAAAATCGAGTTTCAAATAATAATAATACTAATTAAAAAATATCAATGGCATATCAAATTAAATTTGAATAAAAATGTAATGCCTCTTTTCTATTCACAGCCCTCTGAGGTAAGTATTGAAATAAACTTTTTCCAAAGGCTAATAATACATTTGAAAATAAAATAACAATAATGAATGAATCAAACGTTCAAGTAGCCAGAGAAAGTCCAAGAATAAAAACGTTAATTATTGCTCAGTTTGCTAAACTGATTTGCTTTAACACCGAATACAAAACAAACAACGCTTATATAACTTAACAGTGCAAAATCAACTTTCAAAAAACAAACAAAAGAATATCAATGGCATATTAGATAAAATGAAGAAAAAAAAAATGGTGGTAGCGGGGGGGTGTATAGTGTAGCGTCCCGGAAGAGTTCGTGCTGCAAGGGGTTCTGTGTATTTGTTCTGTTGCGTTTATGTTGCGAATGTTCTCCCGAAATGTGTTTGTCATTCTTGTTTGGTGTGGGTTCACCGTGTGGCGCATATTTGTAACGGTGTTAAAGTTGTTTACACGGCCACCTTCAGTATGGGTGTTGACCAAGTATGCCTTGCATTCATTTCTGCGCGTAAAAGCTGCATATATTATGTGACTGGGCTGGCACGCTGTTTGTAGGGAGGTAAAGAGGACATGACGACAGGTTGTAGAGTACATTAAAGGCAGGGTCCTCAATGTTGGTGGTGGAAATCGGGAGAAATTCGGGAGAATGGTTGCCCCCGGGAGATTTTCGAGAGGGGCAGTGAAATTCGGGAGTCTTTTGGGAAAATCGGGAAGGTTGGCGGGCCAGCTCTAATGTTAATTTGATATTGCCTTAAGGGCCAAATTAAATTACACGGCGGGCCAGAGTTTGAAACCTATGGTTTACATGAAGAACGAGACTAATTTTGCTAGGATGCTGTTGCCATGTAAACAAACTATAAAAAAAAACAAACGTTTCTATCTAGCTTCACTCTGTGTCGCAATGTTGGCCCGTCTAGCCTTACATTTCCTATTTGATTAGCGCTCAGAGGGCCTGTTGGGAGTCCTATCTAATCATCATGGCTGCCACAGCGAGAGAGAGCCTTTGCTCACTTGTTGCACAGCGAGCCCCACTCCCGCCCCCCACCCTGCAGAAAAGCAGTCGAATCGTGTAGCGTGTACAAATATGCATGTACGTACAGTATGCATACTCTTTTAAAAACAAAACAGTAAAACAACTATTTTAATTGGAACGCCGGGGGAGTAATGATAGAGTATAGTCTCCGTATGGCCCTTGGTGGACACCACTTTATTAGGCACACCTAGTTGAATATTTAGGGATGTAAAAATAAACATTGATTGATTGATGAAGCAGGACAATGAAAAGGATACCCTCCTGTATACCTGCCTTTTAAGAGCATCACAATAAGTTGGCTGTAATTTGTGGTGTGTTGTTGCCCAAGAGAGCATCCCATAATATTAGGCACACCTGTGGACGCCTAATGAAGTCCAATGCAATGTTGCATTGACAAAAGTAGAGCTTGTGGCTGTATACAGAACTGCACCGTTTCAATGCTGAAAGGTGTTCTTAACTTTTTTTTTTTCCCCTAATAGTTTTGTTATTGTTTGTATTTCTACTAGTGTGGTCAAAGTCAACGAAATTAATCAAAAACCGTTATCACGTCAGTCAATTAATCATGTCAATTATGCACGGAAGTAATTAAGTAAATAATGAGGTTTAATTAAAATGCAAATTTACAATCAACCTGATTTAGAAAAAATTAAGGTTATTATTTTTTTTTTACCAATTATTTAAATTGTTTATATTTTTAATACAGCGCTCTTTATATTTTTCTAATTTTTTCAGACAAACTGCAATTTTGGGGGGGAAAAATTACAAAAAAATCCGTTCATTAATGTATTATATATATATATATATATATAAGTTCCTATTTCTGCTTTCACCAAGTAAAACATTTAAAACATTTTCATGTACAACAGTCATATAATAAAATGGTAATAATAATAATAATAATGATGATGATGATGATAATAGATTTTGATTAATTGTGGTGTTTAAAATGGAAAAGTCCAATTAGTCTAATTGGGGAAAATATGACAACACTAATTTTGACCAATCATTTTAAATTGTAATATTTAATAAGCTCTAGTCCTTTTTATTATATATATTTTCCCCACAAAAAAATTTAATTATACATTTCTAAACTGAAAAAATAGTGAAATATTTTTTTTTACTATATAATCACGTTAATTTAAAAGAAAGGTTGCATTTTCCCACATTCACGGCAAGAAAGGGAAGTTTTAAAAGCAGCCGTCTTGTCAGTACACACACACACACACACACACACACACACGTATACACTGCCTTCTAAATTATGGTATTTTTAAAATAAACTTACCTTTCATAATTGAAGGTGTAGAGGAAATACGCAGCTATTCAATTGAGGCTATGTTTTATTTTTTTATAAAACAGCTGTATATAATTAATAATATTTTGCCTTACTATGTTTATAGCACATGGCGAGATGCGTCTTGCAATGTCAGGTATGATTTATGATCTTGTGTTTGTGTTTGACATGTCAGCGGTTCTGTACATGATCAGCATGGGGATCCCTGCAGCCTCCCTCCCTCCCTTCCCTTTCTTCCTTCATTCCTTTGCAGGTATCAGGGGAATTGAAGGGAAATTCAATGATGTCGCTAAATCAATTTTATTGGAAATTCCAAGGGAGGCGGGAAAGTGAGGCAGGTGTTTGTAAACAAGAGACGAGGGGATTACAGTATAGCCTCCGCCTGAATTCATCACAATCCATATTGTCCCCTTGGTTTTTCATCATTATATTAATTACAGCCGGGGTTTTATTTATTTCCGACTCGCTGAACAAGTTGCATCACGTTCCAACAATGTACAAAAGTGAAAAGGAGTGGGAAGAAGCACGGTTTATTCACCCCTTCTCCACGTCTCAGCTGTAGTTTTACAATTTTCTAACAGGGTGGGGGGAAAAAGTGGTTCCAACAGAACTGCAATCCGTCTCTGGTGTTTGACGTCTAATTTGCATAATTTGTCATGACGCTTATGCATGTTATTTTTATGGATTCTGTAGGAGAAATAAGCAAAACACTGCAGATATGTTTTCACGAGTCTCCTACGTATTCCAAAAACACTGGAAAAAGACCTGGGATATTTGCTAAAATGGTTGCAAAATTGGCAACACTGATTCTCTGGCAGAACAGGTGCGTACGGGGCGCGTTAAGAAGACTATTTATGATGCTATCTACTGTGCAAAGTTGTAATGACAGGTGTTATTCACAGGCAGTCCCGTTATAAGAGGGGTAGGGAACCTATGGCTCCCGAGCCAGATGTGGATCTTTCCATGACTGCATCTGGCTCTCAGATAAATCTTAACACGATGGGTAATGAATAATTCCGCTGGTAATCACAGTGTTAAAATTAACGTTCAAAATATAAAATATTCTCATTCATTTGAATGCTTCCATCCGTTTTTCTACCGCACCTGTTCAAGAAGTCGCATTAAAGGGGAACATTATCACCGAACCTATGTAAGCGTCAATATATACCTTGATGTTGCAGAAAAAAGACCATGTATTTTTTTAACCGATTTCCAAACTCTAAGTGGGTGAATTTTGGCAAATTAAACGCCTTTCTGTTTATCGGCCTTTTAGCGATGACGTCAAAACGTGACGTCAGAACGTGACGGCACCGAGGTAACACACCCGCCATATTCATTTTCAAAACATTACAAACACCGGGTCTCTGCTCTGTTATTTTCCTTATTTTCGCCCATTTTTTGGAACCTTGGAGACATCATGCCTCGTCGGTGTGTTGTCGGAGGGTGTAACAACACTAACAGGGAGGGATTCAAGTTGCACCACTGGCAAGAAATCTGCCGCCAGACCCCCATTGAATTTGCCAGTGTCTGCACATTTGACTGGCGATGCTAAGGCAGACATGGCACAGAGATGTATGGATAACCTGCAGATGCATTTGCAACCATTAAGTCAACTAAATCACAAAGGTGAATTTTGTTGATGTTGTTGACTTATGTGCTAATCAGACATATTTGGTCACGGCATGACTGCCAGCTAATCGATGCTAACATGCTATGCTAATCGATGCTAACATGCTATTTACGCTAGCTGTGTGTACATTTGAAACTAGATACCCACATTTAATGCGAAACGAACACTTACCCATCGACGGATTTAAGTTGCTCCAGTGTCACAAGATGCGAAAGTCCTGATCGTTTGGTCCGCACATTTTACCGGCGATGCTAATAAGGCAGCCATGCTATGGGCCACTTCATTAGGTACACCCATCCTATGGCCGAATAGCGTCAATAGCTATTCGCTCAATAGCTTCAATTTCGTTTTCGCTATCTGCCTCCATACTCCGACCATCTGTTTCAATACATGTGTAATCTGTTGAATCGCTTAAACCGCTGAAATCCGAGTCTCAATCCGAGCTAATGTCGCTATATCTTGCTGTGGTAACCTCCATGTTGTTTGTATTGGCAGCACTGTATGACGTCACAGGGAAATGGACAATCGCATCGCAAATAGCGAAAATCAAGAACTTTACAGTTCTTTTTAGGGATATTCCGGGAGGTGTAAAATTTTGAAAAAAACTTTGAAAAATAAAACAAGCCACTGGGAACTGATTTTTATTGTTTTTAACCCTTTTGAAATTGTGACAATGTTCCCCTTTAATGGTAAGACATTATTATTGGTTAGCTTCAGAATAACAAAGTTATTAAAAAGTATAAGAGACTTATTATACTCAAAAAAATGTCGGTCTTACTTAAAAATGCACGTATTTAGTTGGATTCAGTTTAAAAAAAAAAATATTATGCAGCTCTCATGGAAATACATTTTAAAATATTTTGCTTTCATGGCTCTCTCAGCCAAAAAGGTTCCCGATCCCTGCGTTATAAGATGTTTGTTTGTAACGGTTCGAATTTATTTGTAACAAAAAAAATACAATTAAAAAAATACAATAATTAAAAAATATATATATATAGTGAATAAT
>NC_084613.1:74190108-74230108 GCF_033978795.1 Nerophis ophidion
CCCAGGGGAGCCCGGCAGCCGCTCGTCTCTTAGTCTTTTCCGGGACTCAATTTAGACAAAATGGTAAAAAAAAACAAAAAAACAACCCCATGTCTTTCTTGGACTGTTGATACATTTGTACAGTCTTCTCTTTGTTTTCCTTTTGTACGCACGACTCTAAGGAATCGCAGGGAACTGAGAAGTGGGTTGAGGTTTGCGGGAAGCCTCGGTGCAGAGCCGTGTTTGTTTGCCTTGGGCCTCTTCTTCTCTTCCAGCGCCAGCCTCGCATTTAGGGTGTTTTTGCGACAACCGACGGTATCGACTCTTCAGTCTGAGGAAATTCCACTTCGACTCTGCCGTCATGTGGCACTGATAAAGCCTTTCCTGTACCAGCGGAGTGTACCCAGTTTCCTAGTGGGCAGAGCAACGGGAAAGGACGGACTGTAGGACTGTAAAAACCTTGCAAGTTCGCTTGTGGACATTTTCCTTGAATGTTTTTGGTGCGCTATGTTAGCGGGATTGCAGGAAAAAAACATTTATCTGATTTCCATTACAAGAATTAGTGTTAAGAACCAAGAGAAACCATTACATTTTGGTGAGGATGGTGTTATAAACAATGGAAATATGTGCAATACTCCCACCTACAGTAGAAGTCATTTCTGTCCGATGTACTTTACGATATACAATAAAGTCACACACACACTAGGTGTGGTGAAATTCCCCTCTGCATTTGACCCATCCCCTTGTTCCACCCCCTCGGAGGTGAGGGGAGCGGTGAGCAGCAGCAGTGGCCACGCTCGGGAATCATTTTGGTGATTTAACCCCCAATTCCAACCCTTGATATGGAGTGCTAAGCAGGGAGGTAATGGGTCCCGTTTTTATAGTCTTTGGTTTGACTCGACCGGGGTTTGAACTCACAACTTACCAATCTCAGGGCGGACACTCTATCCACAGTGGACCCGTAGACCGTAAGTTTAGTTTCAATACAGATTGTTTGTTGTGAAAAATACCGTTACAAACTAGCTGTTACAGTAGCAGGTTTACGTACAATACCATATTTTACAATGGCAATCTGTATACATTTTTCATATATTGTTCGTATAACCGTATGACTTCTGTCCGATCAAAATTACGACATACAATAACCGTAGACCCCAAGTTTATAGTTTTACATAAACATTTTTGTTTCTGTTTGCTGATTGTTGTCTCTTATGTATGCTGTTAATGTAGCTGGTTTACGCAAAAAATATATATAATTTATTTTACATAACCGACCGGTTTGCATTGATCAGTACCCTCACCTACATTAATGGACTATAACAGGAACCTCTGTCCGAGCAAATTTTTAGACATACAATAACAGTAAGTTTATGCTTTTATGTACAGATTTTTTTTTTCACTGTTATGAATACTGTTAAAAAGTAGTTGTTACAGTTGCAGGTTTACGCACAATAACATATTTTACAATGGCAATCAGTTCCTATTGTTCATATATTGTTCGTATAACCGTATGACTACAGTCCGATCAAAGTTACGACATACAATAACTGTAGACCTCAAGTTTATAGTTTAACGTAAACATTTTTGTTTCTGTTTAATGATTATCTCTTATGAATGCTGTTAATGTAGCTGGTTTGCGCAAAAAAATTATATAATTTATTCTACATAACCGACCGGTTTGCATTGATCAGTACCCTCACCTATATTACTGGACTACAACAGGAACCTCTGTCCGAGCAAATTTTTAGACATACAATAACAGTAAGTTTATGCTTTTATGTACAGATTTTTTTTTTTCACTGTTATGAATACTGTTAAAAACTAGTTGTTACGGTAGCAAGTTTTCGTACAATAACATATTTTACAATGGCAATCAAAAGAATTGTATAATTTATTTTACATAACCGACCGGTTTGCATTGACCAGTACCCTCACATACATTGCTTGACTATAACAGGAACCTCTGTCCGATCCAATTTTTAGATATACAATAACAGTACGCGGTAAGTTTATGGTTTTAAGTACAGATTTTTTTTATTTTTTTTTTCTGTTACAAATATTGTTTTACACATGCTCTTATAGCAGCAGGTTTAGGCACGATAACATTTTACAATGGCAGTCAGTTCGCATTCAGTACCAGAGTATAACAGTATAACTTCTGTCTGATCAAAATTATGACATACAATTACAGTAGAACCTAAGTTTATAGTTTTTAAATAAACATTTCTTTTTCTGTTTGCTGATTGTTATCTCTTATGAATACTGTTGCACACAAGCTGTTATAGTAGCTGGTTTACGCAAAAAAATATATAATCTATTTTACATTAGCGACCAGTTTGTATTGACCAGTACCGTACTATAACAGAAACTTATGTCCGATCCAATTTTTAGACATACAATAACACTAGACGGTAAGTTATAGTTTTAAGTACAGATTTTTGGTTTTGTTTGCAGTTACGATTATTGTTAAACACTAGCTGTTATAGTAGCAGGTTTACGCACAATATAATATTTTTTTCAAAGGCAGTCAGTTTGTATTGTTCATTAACGCCACTTTTGGTACTGGAGTATAACTGTAAAACTTCTTCCCGATCAAAATTACGACGTACAATGACCTTAGAACCTAAGTTTCTCGTTTTAAATAAACATTTTTGTTTCTGTTTGCTGATTATGTTATGAATAATGTTACACGCAAGCTGTTTTAGTACCTGGTTTACGTAAAAAAATATATAATCTATTTTACATTAGCGACCAGTTTGTATTGACCAGTTCCAGACTATAACAGAAACTTATGTCCAATCCAATTTTTAGACATACAATAACACTAGATGATAAGTTTATAGTTTTAAGTACAGATTTCTGGTTTTCTTTGCAGTTACGATTATTGTTAAACACTAGCTGTTATTGTAGCAGGTTTAAGCAAAACAAATCAGACGCCATTTTACATTAGCAACCAGTTTGTTCTGCTCATCACGCCATCTAAAGCTCTGACTGTGGAACAGCTGTGTCTGTAACTAGTAACCAATCAAATTTACAACCTTCATAAGGAAATTTGAAAGCTATAAGGCGTGTTTTTTTCTGTTTTCCCTTACGGCTAGTACTACAAGCCAGCTAGCTCTGACAGTTGATTAGTTGGATTCGTAATACTAGTACAAGTTGTAGTACTACAAGCTAGCTGCTAAGATAAACGGATTACACAAAAAATTCTTCAGAAACCATATAGCATTTCTTTCGCAGTTAGCAACCAGCTTATAATGCTCATTACCGCCACCTGCAACATTAACTGTCCGATCATATTTACGACATATATTAACTGTAGACCTAAAGTTTACAATTAAAAGTTGCTCTCTGACTGTATTCTTTTCCAAACATTTTACACATTAGTTGTTAAGCTAGCAAGTTGGCGCAAACAATTCCATTTTGCATTGGATGGCAGTCGGTAGCTAGTTTGCATTGCTCATTACTGCCATCTACAGTATCAGAGGCGGAACAGTTGCAGCCATAACTTGAGTAAGATCAAATTTAAGCTGAAAATGTATTTAAAATTCAAAAATGCATGTTTGTTTTGGTTTATTTTACAGAAAATATTCTAAGATAGCTTGTATTGTACACGAGTTACACAAAAACAAACAATGAAGACCAAGTAGCATTGCTGGAGTCAGTGGCCATGCATTTTAATGTAACATGATATGTTTGGTTAAAAAGTTAAAAATAAAATAATAGTAACAAAGTAGCTGAACTCTAAAACTACAGAAAACAATTTGTTTGTATAAACTACTACACGAAAGCTGTTAAGCAAGTAGGACGGTAAGAAAAACTGTTAAATCAAATTCCTTGTTGGGCGGTAACTAGAGATGTCCGATAATGGCTTTTTTGCTGATATCCGATATTCCGATATTGCCCAACACTTAATTGCCGATTCCGATATTAACCGATACGGTCGTGGAATTAACACATTATCATGCCTAATTTTGTTGTGATGCCCCGCTGGATGCATTAAACAATGTAACACGGTTTTCCAAAATAAATCTACTCAAGTTATGGAAAACAATGCCAACATGGCACTGCCATATTTATTATTGAAGTCACAAAGTGCATTATTTTTTTTAACATGCCTCGAAACAGCAGCTTGAAATTTGGGACATGCTCTCCCTGAGCGCATGAGAAGGTTGAGGTGGACGGGGTTGAGGTGGGAGGGGTCAGGGGGTAGCCGGGGGTGTATATTGTAGCGTCCCGGAAGAGTTAGTGCTGCAAAGGGTTCTGGGTATTTGTTCTGTTGTGTTTATGTTGTGTTACGGTGCGGATGTTCTCCCGAAATGTGTTTGTCATTCTGGTTTGGTGTGGGTTCACAGTGTGACGCATATTTGTAACAGTGTTAAAGTTGTCTATACGGCCACCCTCAGTGTGACCTGTATGGCTGTTGACCAAGTATGGCTTGCGTTCACTTGTGGGTGAAAAGCCGTAGATATTATGTGATTGGGCCGGCATGCCAATACAGTGCCTGAAAGGCACGCCCCCATTATTGATGTCCAGGTGGAAATTGGGAGAAATTCGGGAGTGTCAGACCTTGGTCCGCTTTGCCGGCAGTAAGTCGGACCCATTTCCAGTGAGGGTTGGACTCCGCCATGCCTGCCCTTTGTCACCGATTCTGTTCATATCTTTTATGGACAGAATTTCTAGGCGCAGTCAGGGCGTTAAGGGGATCCGGTTTGGTGGCTGCAGGATTAGGTCTCTGCTTTTTGCAGATGATGTGGTCCTGATGGCTTCAACTGGCCAGGATTTTCAGCTCTCATTGGATTGGTTCGCAGTCGAGTGTGAAGCGACTGGGATGAGAATCAGCACCTCCAAGTCCGACTCCAGGGTTCTCGCCCGGGAAAGGGTGGAGTGCCATCTCCAGGTTGGGGAGGAGATCTTGCCCCAAGAGGAGGAGTTCGACTACCTCGGAGTCTTGTTCACGCGTGAAGGAAAAGTGGATCGTGAGATCGACAGCCGGATCGGTGCAGCCTCTTCAGTAATGTGGACGCTGTATAAATCCGTTGTGGTGAAGAAGGAGCTGAGCCGGAAGGCTAAGCTCTCAATTTACCGGTCGATCTACATTCCCATCCTCACCTATGGTCATAACTTTGGGTTATGACCGAAAGGACAAGATCACGGGTACAAGCGGACGAAATGAGTTTCCTCCGCCGGGTTGTGGGTCTCTCTCTTAGAGATAGGGTGAGAAGCTCTGTCATCCGGGGGGAGCTCAAAGCAAAGCCGCTGCTCCACATCCAGAGGAGCCAGATGAGGTGGTTCGGTTATCTGGTTAGGATGCCACCCGAACACCTCCCTAGGGAGGTGTTTAGGGCACGTCCGACCGGCAGGAGGCCACGGGGAAGACCCAGGTCACGTTGGGAAGACTAAGTCTCCCGGCTGAGCTGGGAACGCCTCGGGACCCCCCGGGAGTAGCTGGACGAAGTGGCTGGGGAGAGGTAAGTGTGGGCTTCTATGCTTAGACTGCTGCCCCCGCGATAAGCGGAAGAAAATGGATGGATGGATGGTTGACCCGGGAGATTTTCGGGAGAGGCACTGAAATTCGGGAGTCTCCCAGGAAAATCAGGAGGGTTGGCAAGTATGACTGGGAGACGCAACTGCTCTATACCTCTCACTACGTCCGTGTACCACTCCATCCATCCATCCATCCATCTTCTTCCGCTTATCTGATGACGGGTTGCGGGGGAAACAGCCCAAGCAGTGAAACCCAGACTACCCTCTCCCCACCCACTTCGTCTAGCTCTTCCCGGGGGATCCCGAGGCGTTCCCAGGCCAGCCGGGAGACATAGTTTTCCCAACGTGTCCTGGGGCTTCCCCGTGGCCTCTTACTGGTTGGACGTGCCCTAAACACCTCCCTAGGGAGGCGTTCGGGTGGCATCCTGACCTGATGCCCGAACCACCTCATCTGGCTCCTCTCGATGTGAAGGAGCAGCGGCTTTACTTTGAGTTCCTCCCGGATGGCAGAGCTTCTCACCCTATCTCTAAGGGAGAGCCCCGCCACACGGCGGAGGAAACTCATTTCGGCCGCTTGTACCCGTGATCTTATCCTTTCGGTCATGACCCAAAGCTCATGACCATAGGTGAGGATGGGAATGTAGATCAACCGGTAAATTGAGAGCTTTGCCTTCAGGCTCAACTCCTTCTTTACCACAACGGATCGGTACAACGTCCGCATTACTGAAGACGCCGCACCGATCCGCCTGTCGATCTCACGATCCACTCTTCCCCCACTCGTGAACAAGACTCCTAGGTACTTGAACTCCTCCACTTGGGGCAGGGTCTCCTCCCCAACCCGGAGATGGCCCTCCACCCTTTTCCGGGCGAGAACCATGGACTCGGACTCGAGTCCATACAGCGGCGTTTTAAAAAGTCATACATTTTACTTTTTGAAACTGATACCAGGGCTTCATGGTGGCAGAGGGGTTAGTGCATCTGCCTCACAATACGAAGGTCCTGAGTTGTCCTGGGTTCAATCCCGGGCTCTTTCTGTGTGGAGTTTGCATGTCCTCCCCGTGAATGCGTGGGTTCCCTCCGGGTACTCCGGCTTCCTCCCACTTCCAAAGACCTGCACCTGGGGATAGGTTGATTGGCAACACTAAATTGGCCCTAGTGTGTGAATGTGGGTGTGAATGTTGTCTGTCTATCTGTGTTGGCCCTGCGATGAGGTGGCGACTTGTCCTAGGTGTAACCCGCCTTCTGCCCGATTGTAGCTGAGATAGGCACCAGCGCCCCCCGCGACACCAAAGGGAATAAGCGGTAGAAAATTGATGGATGGATGGATGAAACTGATACCGATATTTTTCGATATTACATTTTGAAGCATTTATCGTCCGATAATATCGTCAGTCCGATATTATCGGACATCTGTAGCGGTAACACATAGGTACGACAATTAAAATAATTTGGTCAAAAAACCTTCGTGCCGTTATTTTAGCTTGTTCAACTATGACTTCTCCTTCATGTTTTTTCAGTTAGCATGTTAGCATCTAATTTGTCGTGCACATAACTATTAATTGAACTTACACCCGTCATTAAGAATAACAACAAAAGGCGCGCCTGGTTATTTCCCGCTGGGGGTTTTCTCTCACGTACGATATATCACTCAAGCGGCGAAGCTAACAGGGAGCAACCGACCACAAACTGCCGTTGTTATTATTGTTTCTCTTCAAGCTTGGCTCGGGCCTCCTTCCGTAGTTTTCCGATTATTAAAAAGTGAGCGTGTGTGCATGTTTATACATCTCGCTCGTATTATGTCATGGTCGTGTGTGTGTGTGTGTGTGTGTGTTTTATACAAGCCTCTGTGGGCGTGTGCACATTTTTGGCAGATTAGCAGGAGAATCACTGTCATATCTTATTTTCATTTCTGACAGCAGTAATGATTAATGGCGTCTGTGGTGTGTTTGGACTCCTTTACCTCTGTTTTTACGCACTTGACACGGAAGTCTTGCTCGGTTCTGCTGCAATCATAAGAAAAAGGGAGGAAATAAAAGAAAAGCGGCCCTGGGTTTTTTAGCCAATTACTCGGCAGAGCTCGTTTTGCAGAGCAGCATTGGAAGGGTTTTGCTCTCCTGCATTAATGAAGCCGCTGATTGTTTTGACTTATTGCCAGCTGCTTTAGTGCATTTGTTTCTTCTGTCTGTTCTTTTTTTTGGGAACACATGTCACTCATATGGTCTTTCTCTCTTTTCTTCCCGGCTCTCCCGCCGCTCCTGGTTTTGTGGTCTCGGTTGGGGAATGTGGATGGATGCACGCACGGATACCGCTTTGGCTCTTCCATCTCCTGACAAAAAAACCCAAAACAAACAAACCTCAGAATCCAGCGTCCTGGAGAGACCACGATGACGCCGTCTCCACGCACTCGGCCGGCACACCGGGACCCTCCAGCGGGGGGCACGCTTCGCAGAGCGGAGACAACAGCAGCGAACAAGGTGAGCAACAACAACAACACGCCTGTTGACACTGTCCAAATCCCACCAAGGCTCTCTGGAATAATGCGCCTGGAAAGCCGTGCAGAGTTCCACCTGTGAGACAGGAGCTACTAAGGATTAACCTCATGCATTTAGCTTTTTCTTTGGCTTTTTTGGGGTGGTCTTTAAGCATTCCTTGTAAGACAAAGCCTCAACATAATGTGTCAACACTCGTCATAATGCTATATAATGGTTTGCCTGGTGTTTTTTTGCACGGTTTAATATCAACTGTGCTTAGCTTCTTTTTGCACTTGTGAAACCAGGAAGTGGGATTTTATCTTGTTGAAAAAGTAAGAGGGTTTCACTTTCACCCCCTTTTGACTTGCATTTGTTATGCCTATCAGACTATTTTTATTGTTTTTACATTGTATAACTGATTAACGGGTGATCAGCTTTTTTTTTTACATTTGTGTAACCAGGAAGTGGGATTTAATGTTGTTAAAAAAGTAAGACCTATAAGGTGCTTAAGGATGTGACTCACACCACCTTTTGAGTGACCTTTGTTATAAATATAAGACTATTTTATTGTTTTTAAATTGTATAACCCTTTAACTGGTGATTTGCATATTTTTACACCTGTGTAACCAGGAAGTGAGATTTTATATTGTTAAAAAAGTAAGACCTATAAGATGCTTCAGGATGTGACTTACACCACCTTTTGTCTGGCCTTTGTTATAAATATAAGACTATTTTACTGCTTTTACATTGTTTAACCATTTAACGGATAATTCTCTTATTTTTACACTTGTGTAACCAGGAAGTGGGGTTTTATCTTGTTGAAAAAGTAAGACCTATAAGGTGCTTAAGGGTTTCACTTACACCACCTTTTGTCTGGCCTTTGTTATAAATATAAGACTATTTTATTGCTTTTACATTGTATAACCTTTTAACAGATAATTGGCTTGTTTATACACTTGTGTGACCAGGAAGTGCGATTTAATGTTGTTAAAAAAGTAAGACCTATAAGATGCTTTAGAATGTGACTTACACCACCTTTTGTCTGGCCTTTGTTATAAATATAAGACTATTTTATTGTATTTAGACTGTATAACCCTTTAACTGGTGATCCATTTCTTTTTACACCTGTGTAACTAGGAAGTGGAATTTTATATTGTTGAAAAAGTAAGACCTATATGGTGCTTGTGGATGTGACTTACACCACCTTTTGATTAGCATTTTTTGTAAATATAAGACTATTTTTATTGTTTTTACATTGCGTAACCCTTTAACTGGTGATATGCATATTTTCACACCTGTGTAACCAGAAAGTGAGATTTTATGTTAAAAAAGTAAGACCACTAAGGTGCTTCAGGATGTGACTTACACCACCTTTTGATTGGCATTTTTTTATAAATATAAGACTATTTTATTGTTTTTACATTGTATAACCTTTTAACTGGTGATCCGCTTATTTTTACACTTGTGTGACCAGCAAGTGGAATTTAATATAGTTAAAGAGTAAGACATATAAAGTGCTTCAGGATGTGATTCACACCACCTTTTGACTGGCATTTGTTATAAATATAAGACTATTTTATTGCTTTTACATTGTTTAATGGATAATTCGCTTATTTTTACACTTGTGCAACCAGGAAGTGGGTTTTTTAGGTTGTTAAAAAAGTAAGACCCATAAGGTGCTTCAGGGTGTGACTTACACCACCTTTTCACTGGCATTTGTTATAAACCTAAAACTATTTTATTGTTTTTACATTGTATAACCCTTTAACTGGTGATATACATCTTTTTGCACCTGTGTAAGCAGGAAGTGGGATTTTATGTTAAAAAAGTAAAACCTATAAGGTGCTTGAGGATGTGACTCACACCACCTTTTGTCTGGCCTTTGTTATAAAAATACGACTTTTTTTATTGTTTTTACATTGTATAGCCGTTTAACGGATGATTCGCTTGTATTTACACTTGTGTGACCAGGAAGTGGGATGTTGTTAAAAAAGTAACACCTATAAGGTGCTTCAGGATGTGACTCACACCACCTTTTTTTTATAAATATAAGACTATTTTATTGTTTTTACACTGTACAACCCTTTAACTGGTGATATGCATATTTTAACACCTTTGTAACCAGAAAGTCAGATTTTATATTGTTAAAAAAGTAAGACCTCTAAGGTGCTTCAGGATGTGACTTACACCATGTTTTGACTGGCATTTGTTATTAATATAATACTATTATATTGATTTTACATTGTATAACTGTTTAACTGGTGATTCACTTATTTTTACACTTGTGCGACCAGGAAGTGGGATTTAATGTTGTTAAAAAGTAAGACCTATAAGGTGCTTTAGGGTTTGACTTACACCCCCTATTGACTTGCATTTGTTTTACCTATTAGATTATTTTTATTGTTTTTACATTTTAACGGGTCATCCGCTTTTGACTGGCCTTTGTTATAAACACAAGACTTTTTTGTTTTGTTTTTACATTTAATAGCCGTTTAATGGGTGATCCACTTCTTTTTACACCTGTGTAACCAGGAAGTGAGATTTTATGTTAAAAAAGTAAGACCTATAGGGTGGTTGAGGATGTGACTTACACCCACTTTTGACTGGCATTTGTGATCAATTTCAGACTATTTTTTTGATGTTATATTGTATAGCCGTTTAACGGGTGATCCGCTTCTTTTTACACTTGTGTAACCAGGAAGTGAGATTTTATGTTAAATAACTAAGACCTATAGGGTGCTTGAGGATGTGACTTACACCCACTTTTGACTGGTATTTGTTATAAATATAAGACTATTTTATTGTTTTTACATTGTATAACCCTTTAACTGGTGATTTGCTTCTTTTTACACTTGTGTAAGCAGGGAAGTGGGATCTTATGTTAAAAAAACTGAGACCTATAAGGTGCTTGAGGATAGGCCTTACGGGTATGAAAAGTGGCTAACTTCTTTGTCACATTTTGACTGGCCTTTGTTATAAATATAAGACTATTTTATTGTTTTTATATTGTATAACCGTTTTACTGGATGATTCGCTTGTATTTACACTTGTGTGCCCAGGAAGTGGGATGTTGTTAAAAAAGTAAGACCTATAAGGTGCTTCAGGATGTGACTCACACCACCTTTTGACTGGCATTTGTTATAAATATAAGACTATTTTATTGTTTTTACATTGTATAACCGTTTAACTGGTGATCCGCTTATTTTTACACTTGTGTGACCAGCAAGTGGTATTTAATGTTGTTAACAAAGTAAGACATATAAGGTGCTTCAGGATGTGATTCACACCACCTTTTGACAGGCATTTGTTATAAATACCAAATACTCTCATCAGTAAACAATACACACAAACATATGAAACAGATGGTTTGTGTCATGTTTGTCCTCAAACAAACATACTAAAACATTTTTTTTTTGCCACTTTCAATCAATCAATCAATGTTTACTTATATAGCCCTAAATCACTAGTGTCTCAAAGGGCTGCACAAACCACTACGACATCCTCGGTAGGCCCACATAAGGGCAAGGAAAACTCACACCCAGTGGGACGTCGGTGACAATAATGACTATGAGAACCTTGGAGAGGAGGAAAGCAATGGATGTCGAGCGGGTCCAACATGATACTGTGAAAGTTCAATCCATAATGGATCCAACACAGTCGAATCCTTGTTCAAAAAATGCTCCGGGGATTTAGTCACAAAGCTCACATGTCATATGTGGGCGTTTGTTTTGTCTTCAGCAGCAGTTCACTTATTTTTACACTTCACGCCAAATTCCACAAAGAAAGTGTTAAAAAGCGACATGGTTTGTTGTAGTTTAGTATGAAGAGTGGCTAACTTCTTTTTTTACACTTGTATGCCAGTGGCAGTTGCCTGCGTGGTAAATGAAGTGTCCGCCCTGAGATCGGTAGGTTGTGTGTTCACACCACACCAAAGACTATAAAAATGGGACCCATTACCTTCCTGCTTGGCAATCAGCATCAATACATTGTATTTGGGGGTTAAATCACCAAAAATTATTCCCGGGCGTGGCCACCGCTGCCGCTCACTGCTCCCCTCGCTTCCCAGGGGTTGATCAAGGGTGATGGGTCAAATGCAGAGGGTCATTTCAACACACCTAGTGTGTGTGTGACTATCATTTGTACTTTAACTTTAACTTATTAGTGTTTGCAACCCCAGGGGATTTTAATCAGCCAATGCCAGCACTTTAACATGCGAGCCCTCACAGCTCAACCCAGTACCTTCCTGGTTTACGTTTGGATTATCCTTTATTTTGACTGGCGTCCATGTAAACACAGTCACACCTCAAAATGAAGGCGCTTATCCACTGTTACAGTCAAACATCCCCGAGTGATGCGTCGCAGCCTCGTTCAAAATAAATAAATAAATAAAAATGCTCTCCAGATACTATTTTGAGAGACAACAAAAGCTGGTGACTAAGAGAGTATTTCTTGCCAGTTCTTGCTGGCGTTAAAAAAAAAAAAAAAAAAAAAAAAAAAAAACAGACATTAAGTTCAACAGAACTCTAATTATGTCTCAGTGGTATCCAACACACAACCTGCCAAACAGGAATAAAGCATTTCAAAACAAACGTATTGGAATGTCTTACAGATAGTGTGCGCCAGTCACAGCTTTCTGTCCTGATTGGCTCGTCACGCTCCACATCCATGCTGACGTGATCAAAAATGCTTCCCGTCCAATTCGCCGGGCTAAAAATATTCATCACGTGCCAGCGTGGCGCTAACCCAGATGATCGAAGGCACGTTTTCCTTTTCTGCGCGCCTCTCCAGGCTTTTGCATGACATTTCATCACAGACACACACACAAACACACACACTACGTCAGGAGGGAGCGTGCTTGTTGTGTTTTATTGTTTTGCCAATAAGTGATCAAATGTATTGATGGATGGTTTTGCTCTGTGGTGGAGCCTGTTTTGAAATGATCTTCTCTTTAGACCATTACTGAACCACAGACGTCTGTGGTCGCCTAGTCGGGTTGCAGGGCGATGAAATAGCTTGGCTAGCAACAGCGCACGTTTTTTTCCCGCTCAGAAGTGTTGCCAGTAAAGGGAATATTATCTGTTATATTAAGAATTGTGTGGATTTTCGAGAATTAGTACAACCTGGATATACTTGAATATTGGCAAAATAAAGCTTTTCTTTTATTTATTAAATGTTTTCCGTGGTTGTGGCCACACATAACGCTCATGTTGACGGAAAATGGTCCCTAATCAAGAGCAGAGTGAAGTGAAAATAATTATATTTATATAGCGCTTTTTCTCTAGTATCTCAAAGCGCTTTACATAGTGAAACCCAATATCTAAGTTAAATTTAAACCAGTGTGGGTGGCACTGGGAGCAGGTGGGTAAAGTGTCTTGCCCAAGGACACAACAGCAGTGACTAGGATGGCGGAAGCGGGAATCGAACCTGCAACCCTCAAGTTGCTGGCACGGCCACTCTACCAACCGAGCTAAAACAGATAAAACTACGTATTTTTAGCAGTATTCTCTTTTAACTTATATGACAAAACTGACTATTTTGTATTATTTTAAATGTATGTTTAACACTTAGACATTTTTTATAATGCATTGGCTTTATTTTTTTAATACGTCAAATACGGACTTACAATGTTTTTTTGTTTTTTTTTTACAAAATCAAACAAACAAAAATATTTAAATTTATGGTTTTTCCAATGCAAAAAAAATCTATGACTGTAGCTCTGTACATATTGCTTATGTTGATGGAAAATAGTTCCTGTAATAAATCAAAAAATATATTGATGCCCATTTTTAATAATAATTTATTTTTGCATATACTTTATATGAAACATTGTTTTTGTTAATATTTTAACATTATTTTTAATACTTTTGAAATAAATTAAGGGATTTTAATCATTTTTTTTATATTTCAAAATGTTAGTTTAGATCAGGGGTTGTTGTTGTTTTTGAAGCCCTATAAACATATATTGGAAAAAAAAATCAATAGATTTATTTTTTTGGACTTAACACTATCCATCCATCCATTTTCTACCGCTTATTCCCTTTTGGGGTGGCGGAGGGCGCTGGCGCCTATCTCAGCTACAATCGGGCGGAAGGCGGTGTACACCCTGGACAAGTCGCCACCTCATCGCAGGACTTAACACTATAAATTTCGATTATTATAATATACAGTACAGGCCAAAATTTTGGACACACCTTCTCAATGAATGCGTTTTCTTTATTTTCATGACTCTTTACATATTAGATTGTCACTGAAGGCATCACAACTATGAATTAACACAACAATAAAAGGTGAAATAACTGAAAACATCTTTTTATATTCTAGTTTCCTCAAAATAGCCACCCTTTGCTCTGATTACTGATTTGCACACTCTTGGCATTCTCTTGATGAGCTTCAAGAGGTAGTCATCTGTAAGGGGTTTTCACTTCACAGGTGTCGTAGTTTTGATGCCTTCAGGGACAATCTACAATGTAAATAGTCATGAAAATAAATGAAAACATATTGAAATGAGAAGGTGTGTCCAAACTTTTGACCTGTACTGTAAATATATTTTTTTACAGTACAGGGACGGCGTGGCGCAGTGGGAGAGTGGCCGTCCGCAATCCGAGGGTCCCGGGTTCAAATCCCACCTAGTACCAACCTCGTCACGTCCGTTGTGTCCTGAGCAAGACACTTCACCCTTGCTCCTGATGGGTGCTGGTTGGCGCCTTGCATGGCAGCTCCCTCCATCAGTGTGTGAATGTGTGTGTGAATGGGTAAATGTGGAAGTAGTGTCAAAGCACTTTGAGTACCTTGAAGGTAGAAAAGCTCTATACAAGTACAACCCATTTATCATTTATTTATTTACAGAAAAAAATGTGCATTGCATCTGCGGATATTTATCTGGATAAGCAAAAAAAAAATCTAATTTGTTGGATTTCCAATACAAAACAATTTGATATGCATGTTTGTTTGTTTTTAGCAGGATTACACATATTATTGAGAAAGGTGTAAAATTTTCCGAACATAATACTATGCATTAATGTCAAACTCCTGCAAAAATTTAGCAAATTAATATAAAATAAATGTCGAAGTACCTTGATAAGTAAATTTAGCTATCAAAAGCTGTTTAAAGACTTACAAAACGGCGTGGCAGGCATAATCATCATTTAGCTGATTGTTTGGAATTATTTTGGTTAATCCCATTTTGAGACATGCACCTGGGGATAGGTTGATTGGCAACACTAAATTGGCCCTAGTGTGTGAATGTGAGTGTGAATGTTGTCTGTCTATCTGTGTTGGCCCTGCGATGAGGTGGCGACTTGTCCAGGGTGTACCCCGCCTTCCGCCCGATTGTAGCTGAGATAGGCGCCAGCGCCCCCCGCGACCCCAAAAGCGAATAAGCGGTAGAAAATGGATGGATGGACGGATGAAACTGATACCGATATTTTTCGATATTACATTTTGAAGCATTTATCGGTCGATGATATCGGCAGTCCGATATTATCGGACATCTGTAGCGGTAACACATAGGTACGACAATTAAAATAATTTGGTCAAAAAACCTTAGTGCCGTTATTTTAGCTTGTTCAACTATGACTTCGGGGGGCGCTGGCGCCTATTTCAGCTACAATCGGGCGGAAGGCAGGGTACACCCTGGACAAGTCGCCACCTCATCGCAGGGCCAACACAGATAGACAGACAACATTCACACTCACATTCACACACTAGGGCCAATTTTTAGTGTTGCCAATCAACCTATCCCCAGGTGCATGTCTTTGGAAGTGGGAGGAAGCCGGAGGGAACCCACGCATTCACGGGGAGAACATGCAAACTCCACACAGAAAGATCCCGAGCCTGGATTTGAACCCAGGACTGCAGGACCTTCGTATTGTGAGGCAGACGCACTAACCCCTCTGCCACCGTGAAGCCCTGGATGGATCCCATTTTGAACTCAATTTGGCCACAGCCCGCAGAGGCGCTGTTGATACTGTCTCAACCCCTTTGCTCTCTAAAGCAGAAAAACATCAAAGCAAACTTTTCAACAGCAAACCTTAAAATGCACGCGTTTTCTAATCGTAAACAATCAGTGTTTAAAAAACAGAAGCGTCGGATGAAGGCTAAGGAGGAAGGACGAAGACAGGAGGGAGGCGATATAGGGGGAGGAGAGAAACAAATGCACTGCCTATTGATTATCTTACACACATAAGTACAAGTGACCTGTAATCCACAGAGCACTTATCGACTCCTGTCCGCACCGTATCCAGTAACAGCCAATCAATACGTTGCCAAAGAAGGTTACGGTACGGCGTTATGCTCTGAGCCAAGATATGACAACACATCGCACGACATAATAAATAAAATAATAAAAAAAAAATGTAATGTAATAAAATATAAGATGCAGCTGGGATAAGCTCCATAGAGAGGGACAATTGGATGAATAATATCATGTAAAATGATATCTGATAAAATAAGGAACACATGTTATATTATTAGGTCATTGAATATATTAGGTTAAATTATTTTTCAGAAATGTTTTTCTACATGCACATTTTTTTGATGATAATACTAACAACAATATTAATAATAAATAATATATCTAGTAAATAAAATATATTATTCATTTTATCAATATAAAAAAAAATCTGAAAGTTTTAGATCAATTATTGTTCTTGAATATTTTGTACGGTGTAGTTAAAATAATATATATATTTTTTATAATATTATGAGAATACATATTTTCTTAAGTTATTATATAGGTTAGGTTTAAAATTTATTAATATACTAATGCAAATAGTATTATTATTGTAGATAATAAAAAAATATACAGTACAGGCCAAAAGTTTGGACACACCTTCTCCTCGTTCAATGCGTTTTCTTTATTTTCATGACTATTTACATTGTAAATAAAACATTGTAGATTGGCACTGAAGGCATCAAAACCATGAATGAACACAAAAAAGTGAAAAAACTGAAAACATGTTTTATATTCTAGCTTCTTCAAAAATAGCCACCCTTTGCTCTGATTACTGATTTGCACACTCTTGGCATTCTCTCGATGAGCTGCAAGCACACTTTTGAAGTGAAAACCATTTCAGGTGACTACCTCTTGAAGCTATATCAATCCAATCCACTTTATTTGTATAGCACATTTAAACAAAACATTTTTCCGAAGTGCTGCACAACAATATTAAAAACAATATTCAAATATTATCCTTAACTCCACCAATGACTGAATAAAAACAAACAATAAATACGTATAAAAATAATATAAAAAAAAATATGAGTAAAAACGGTTTTAAAGGGTAAAACCAATTAAAACAGGAAAGAGAAATCAAAATTTCTATTCATTACCACTCACGTAGTGTTAAAAGCCAAAGAATAAAAGATAGTATATGAATATACATTTATATTTCTATTCTCTACTATACCAACATTAATAATGCTACCAATATCATTATTGGTATTGGTATTATTGGGTGGTATAGGTCGGTTGGTAGAGCGGCCGTGCCAACAACTTGAGGGTTGCAAGTTCGATCCCTGCTTCTGCCATCCGAGTCAATGCCGTTGTGTCCTTGGGCAAGACAGTTTACCCACCTGCTCACCCACCCTGGTTTAATTGTAACTTAGCTATTCACTATGTAAAGCGCTTTGAGTCACTTGAGGAAAAAGCGCTATATAAATATAATTCACTCCATATTATTATTTTATATTTATTATTAATAATAATAATAGAAATATATATATTTTTATCTCAATATTATTTTTACTAATACCAATATTATTATCATTAATGCCAATATTATTATTATTATTATTATTATTATTATTATTATTACTATTAGTGTGAAGTGGGGACCAAATGTCGAAATGTCCACACATCAGGGCTATGATACCCCCCCGTACACCCTTAATAATAACAACATAATATAATAATGAAAATGATATAGTATGATAGCCACAAAGCCACACATAAATTAAATCAATAACACAGAATTATTTGTATTGGTTGGTTGGCGGCCGAGAGTGGAGTCGGCTCTCTTGGTTGCTTTGTTGGGTCTGCTCCTGTCCCTGGCCATGTTCTCTCCACCCCAGCAGAGGCCACCACAGTGTATATGTTTCTTTTACTTTTAATTCATAGCTGTATGTAGAAGTGGCTGGTTGCATCAGCTCTGCTCTTTTAATGTCTTTAATGTCCTTTGTTTTCTTTGATGTTTGATGTTGCAAGAGGGATGTCTACTATGGCTACGAGTTGGGTTTTTTCCCCTTGGCCTCAGTCTGCACCCCCCTCTGCAGGGGCCCAAGCTTAGACCCATTTTTTTATTTTATTTTAATCTTTTATTTTTTTCTTCCATTCCCCCCACTTGTTTACCTGTTTCTCACCTTTTTGTAAGGGGCGCCGGAAGTTGGCAGACCCGTCAGCGGTCCTGTTCTGTCTCCCTGTAATGTTTGTCTGATCTTGAATGGGATTGTGCTGAAAATTTTAACTATGTCTGATTCTGATTATAAGTATATTCATGACAATAATAATATAATTAATTATAAGGCAAGAGTCAGAGAAAGTGTGAGCCAATGGGAAGGGGAGACGGGGGGGTGGAGAGAGGGCATCTGATTTAATGGTCTAATGAGGCCGTCCTCCAGCCAGTTGTTTTGTGCGAGCCGCGCTCTGACCTTTCGCTCCGCTCGGGAGCCCCGCCGCCTCATTTTTCACATTCTTGCAATTACGTTAACGCTTGAAGCGCTCGCTGACTCCCGACTCTGGACCTCTTCCATCCTGACAGACCCCCCCCCACCCCCCACCCCTTCGCTATATGTTCCCACATAAAATTTGCACCGTGCTCTCTTTCTCTCTCTGGAGTCTGCAGAGAAAATGCGAAATGTGTGCCGGGCTCCAGTAATGGGGTCTTTAACAGCTTGGCCCCTGTTTAAAAGGGGTGAGGGCGAGGATCAGAGTCGACGGCGAAGACGCAGCCGCGAAGCCAAAGTTTAGTGCACGGATGCCGCCGTACTTTCTGCTAACTTTTTTTTTTTCGTTCTTTTCTCCACGCTAACTAACTACGCCAGCTTCTCGTCGACGTGTCGAACTATTAAGTTCAATTATCCGCCGCCTGACCTCCCGGAAATGCTCGCCGCCAGCGCAATTCACCACCTCTGCTTGCGAGTGTGGCTCTGAAGCCGTGCCAAAAAACAATTAAACAAGCGTGTTTCGGCTCCTCCTCGAGGAGTCGTTTACTGTGCAGCAGTAAAGGAAGGTGAATGACTCGCTCGTAGAAGTCAGCAAGGATGGCCGTTAAACTTCTGGCAAATGTGTCATAACTGAGATGAGTGTTTAGCGGCTATACTCCATACAGTAGTAACGTTTAGCACTCCACTACTCCGCTGTCTGGATCTACATGTATGTCGTTCTGTACGTTTGGTCATATTTCATGTTTGTAGCTGGCAGTTAATTTACTAACAAAGCAAATGCGGGCATATTGTCGGCCATTTTTTTTAATTCAGATTACACATGCCAGCTTTTAAACTCCAAGTGAGATAGTTTGAACAGTCTAAAAAGCAGATATTTACAAACTCGTGTTACGCCAAATAATCACTTAATTAGATATTCAAACTGTGTAATGTTACTGTTCACAAATAGTAAACACACTTGTTAAAGGGGAACATTATCACCAGACCCATGTAAGCGTCAATATATACCTTGATGATGCAGAAAAAAGACCATATATTTTTTTAACCGATTTCCGAACTCTAAATGGGTGAATTTTGGCGAATTAAACGCCTTTCTGTTTATCGCGCTGGAGGAGATGACGTCAGAATGTGACGTCGCCGAGGTAATACAGCCGCCATTTTCATTTTCAACACATTACAAACACCGGGTCTCAGCTCTGTTATTTTCCGTTTTTTGACTATTTTTTGGAACCTTGGAGACATCATGCCTCGTCGGTGTAACAACACTAACAGGGAGGGATTCAAGTTGCACCACTGGCCCGAAGATGCGAAAGTGTCTGCCGCCAGACCCCCATCGTATGTGCCAGGGTGTCTCCACATTTTACCGGCGATGCTAAGACAGACATGGCACAGAGATGTATGGATAACCTGCAGATGCATTTGCAACGATAGTCAACGAAATCACAAAGGTGAGTTTTGTTGATGTTGACTGCCAGCTAATCGATGCTAACATGCTACGCTAATCGATGCTAACACGCTATTTATCGGCGGTGCTAAAGCAGACATGGAACAGAGATGTATGGATAACCCTTTAGATGCATTTGCAACTATATTACGTTTCCTTCCACCCACTTTTAATGCGAAAAAAACACTTACCAATCGATGGATTTAAGTTGCTGCAGTGTCAAAAGATGCGAAAGTCCTGATCGTTTGGTCCGCACATTTTACCTGCGATGCTAACGCAGCTATTCGGCCATGCTATGGCTATGAATAGCGTCAATAGCTATTCGCTCAATAGTTTCAGTTTCTTCATCAATACTTTAATACTCCAACCATCTGTTTCAATACATGCGTAATCTGTTGAATCGCTTAAGTCACTGAAATCCGAGTTTGAATCCGAGCTAATGTCACTATATCTTGCTGTGCTATTCCCATTGTTTGTTTACATTGGCAGCACTGTGTGACGTCACAGGGAAATGGCCAGTGTCTTTGCAGAGAGCGAAAATAAGGCACTTTAAAGCTTTATTTAGGGATATTCCGAGACCGGTAAAATTTTGAAAAAAATACAACATGGCACTGGGAACTGATTTTTATTGTTTTTAACCCTTTTGAAATTGTGATAATGTTCCCCTTTAAATAAAACCTTGGTCTAGTTTTTTTAATGAATACCACTACGCCACTGTATTTTAATGTATGTTTTTATTGTGGTACATGGAGAGCCAAACGTTTTCTCGGGTGGTACTTGATGAAAAAAGTTTGAGAACCACTGCTATAGATGATATTTTTGAGAATCAAAATGATCATTCTATGTAAAGAAGTATTGCCCGAGCTCAAGGAAACCCATAAAAATAAATTAAGATAATAGAAAGAAATAAAACAACAGAAAAAAATAGCTTTAGATCAAATGTGAAAAAAGAAAACAAAATTAAATTCTATATAATAATCAATCAATGTTTATTTATATAGACCGATATAGCCTATAGTCTCAAAGTGATGCACAAGCCACGACATCCTTGGTTCGGATCCCACAATAATAATAGTAATAATTTAAAAAATGTCTATTAAAAAAAACATAAAACAATAACAAGTGCGTGTATTTTCATGACTATTTGCATAGTAGATTGTCACTGGAGGCATCAAAACTATGAATGAACAAGTGGAGTTATGTACATAACAACTGAAAACATACATACAGTATCCTAGTTTCTTCAAAATAGCCACCCTTTGCTCTGATTACTGCTTTGCACAGTCTAGGCCTTCTCTCGATGAGCTTCACGCACGCCTGCGAAGTGAAAACTATTTCAGGTGACTACCTCTTGAAGCTCATGGAGAGAATGCCAAGAGTGTGCGAAAAAGTAATCAGAGCAAAGGGTGGCTATTTTTGAAGAAACTACAATATAAAACATGTTTACAGTTATTTCACCTTTTTTTGTAAAGTACATAACTCCACATGTGTTCATTCATAGTTGTGATGCCTTCACTGACAATCTACAATGTAAATAGTCTTGAAAAGGAGAAGGTGTGTCCAAGCATTTGGCCTGTACTGTGTGTATATATATATATATATATATATATATATATATATACGGCGGACTTAATCCATGAAAATATGGAGAAGCTGCTGAGGTTGTGTTTGAATGCAAAGCAGCTGGAAGGAGATATTGTCGAAGACAGTTCTCCAAAGTAAATGCTGTACATTTTTAATACTTTATTTCATATTGCTTTAATGAACATTTGTAGTAAATTCTACTTTGTTTTTCATACAATATTTTGTATCTATTTTCATTTTTATTTTTTGAAAAAAATTCAGCATGTTTCAAGAAACATGCTGAATTTTTTGAAATGCCGCAGTATTTGTGGGTGGCCAAGCACAGAATAAATTAATGATTTTCAACGGGCGACAATGTTTCGCGATATACATTTTTTGAGGTACTCGCTGTGTCACAGATATTAAAATAATAAAGTTGGAGAAACATCCAAAATTTGGATTTACCATATTTCCTTGAATTGCCGCCGGGGCGCTAATTAATTTAAAACATCTTCTCACTCCTGCGCTTACCAAAGGCATGCGGTAAAAGTAAGCATGCACTAAATATTTTAAAGCCTCTTCTCGCTCCGGCACTTACCAAAGGCATGCGGTAAAAATTGGAGTGTGATGTATGCTTGGACCTTATATATATATATATATATATATATTTTTTTTTTTTTATTAAATCAACATAAAAATACACAAGATACACTTTCAATTAGTGCATTAACCCCCCCAAAGAAAACCCCACCCTCCCCCATTCACACTCATCCACACCCACTCACACAAAAAAGGGTTATTTCTTTCTGCTACCAAAATTCTGGTTCCCACAACATATATAACACAGTCTGCAAGGGACACAGTCCCTGAAACACACATGATTGTGTGTGTCGCCGGTCCACTAACACTATCATTAATTACTATTTTTAATATAATTTTTTTATATGATTTTACTTTCTTTTTTATTCAAGAAAATGTCATTTTTTTCCTTTTTTTTAATCTCATTTTATTTTATTCCCCAAAAAAAAAAAGGCATGCAGTAAAAATTTGAGTGCGATGTAAGCTTGGACCTTATATCCTACTGAATAGCTCCTAATTTTCTTCCCTTTATGTGATTTCAAATTACCGGTATTGAAATAATTCTCAAATGATGACAGGGGAAGTGTCACTCGTGACGTCAGGAGATTGACCAGGCGGTAATACTAAGCATGCGCTAATTATTTTGAGAAGCGATTTTGACCCGGCAGTAATTCAAGGGAGGCGCATACTATATGCCCTGCGGCGATTCAAGGAAATACGGTACATGCTTTTATACATGCTATCCCACCTTTTTTAGATTAGATTAGATTAGATAGTACTTTATTTATTCCGTCAGGAGAGTTCCTTCAGGAAAATTAAAATTTTCAGCACAATCCCATTCAAGATCGGACAAACATTACAGGGAGACAGAACAGGATCGCTGACGGGTCTGCCGGCTTCCAGCGCCCCTTACAAAAAAGGTGATATACAGGTAAACAAGTGGGGGGGAATGGGAGAAAAAAATAGAAGATTAAAATAAAATAAAACAATCGGTCTTAGCCTGGGCCCTGGAGAGGGCGTGCAGACTGAGGCCAAGGGAAAAAAACAACTCTTAGCCATAGAACACATCCCTCTTACATGTGTGTAAGAGGGAAACATCAAAGAAGAAAAAAGACATTGAAGACATTGAATACAACCAGACACTTCTACATACAGCTATGAATAAAAAGTAAAAGAAACATTTCCACTGTAGTGGATATGTTTCTTTGTTTTTTTGTAAGGGGCGTCAGAATTTGGCAGACCCGTCAGCGATCCTGTTCTGTCTCCCTGTAATGTTTGTCTGATCCTGAATGGGATTGTGCTGAAAATGTTGATTTCCCCTCAGGGATGAACAAATTATTTCTGATTCTGATTCTGATTACTTGCATGGTGTTTAGAATGGCGATACAAAAACAAACAAACAGTCAAACGCATACCAAAGTAACAAGTCATGCTATGACCTCAAACCCCATGACATTGCAATAGCCTTGCTCAGGGTGATAGTAGCGCACACGCAGTGTCGTCATTTTCAACCTAACGGAGACTTTTCCAATTAGCTGGGATTACTTGAACAAGTGCAGATGCGGAAAAAAGAGCAAAAACCATGGAAAACTCTGTGTCTAAAAACACCCGCATGTGCATGATTGAACACGGCCCTAAGAGAGTCACTCCCTTATGTTATTGTGGAGATAAACAAACACCAAGTGGATATAGTCCGGCTTCAGAAGGCATGCGAGCGCACAATAAACCCGGCGGCTCTCCTCTGCACGTCTATTTGATTAACCGTCTTTTTGGAAGGCGCCCAAGCTTATCTTGCCAACATCCCTCGACATCGGTTGCAGGGATTCAAACTTGACCAGGTGTCTGTAGTTGTGTCTTCCTGACAAAACAGCTGATTCCCGAAAGGTATAGATAGGACAGTGGTCCCCAACCTTTTTGTATCCGCAGACCGGTCAACGTTTAATAATTTGTCCCGCGGCCCGGAGGAGGGGGATGTCCTTTTTTTTTCCTTTTTTTTTTTCTTTCTTCTTTGTCATGAAAAAGGGACGTTTGTGTCATGAAAAATTGAGTTTTTTGTGGTTGGTGCACTATTTGTAAGTGTATATTGTGTTTTTTATGTTGATTTAATAAAAAAAAAATTATATATATATTTTATTTTATTTTTTTTTTTATTTATTAAAAATTTTTCTGCGGCCCGGTACCAATCGGGCCACGCTCGGTACTGGGCCGCGGCCTGGTGGTTGGGGACCACTGGTATAGGAAGCTTTTTTTTTTTTTTTTTTTTTTTCTTTCTTTCTGCCTCCACTTGTCCGGTTATTAGCTATGAATGAGGGCCGAATCCACGTTGACATCTTGAGAGCCTTTCTGGGCAATTCTGCTGTCCATGTGGAAAGAAGGGAGGAGAAAGAGAGAGAGAGAGAGAGAGGGGAGAAAGCATTTTGTACATTTTCTCCGCAATTGAACAATCCCCACGCTTTTGTGGATGGATGGGCTCCCTGGGGAGGGTTGAGAAGGGAGGAAGGAAGGGGAGGAAAGAGTGCATTTGTGAGGAGAGTGTGGTGGTGTTGGGGGGGGTGGAGGTGGGGGGGGGGGGGTCACGTCACTTTGCAAGGCCTGTTTACGATTGCACACAAGAGGGGTCACTTTTGGTGGTGCTTGTGGTGTCTGCCATCAGGCCTCTGCACAACACGGTGATGGAAATTATTCATACATGCTGTGTATGTGTCAGGGGTGTAACGGTACACAAAAATTTCGGTTCAGTATGTACCTCGGTTCGGTTCATTTTCGGTACAGTAAGAAAACAAAAAAATATGAATTTTCTGAGGTTATTTATTTACCAAATTTGCAAAATCTTCCACCAAAAATATTTTTTCTTAGTGGAATATTTGATAGGTCAATAAATCATAATAACATTGATTTTGATTCAATATTTTGTTTAGCCTTTGTGAATTTGTGAATTATATTTTATATAGCGCTTTTCTCTAGTGACTCAAAGCGCTTTACATAGTGACACCCAATATCTAAGTTACATTTAAACCAGTGTGGGTGGCACTGGGAGCAGGTGGGTAAAGTGTCTTGCCCAAGGACACAACGGCAGTGACAAGGATGGCGGAAGTGGGAATCGAACCTCCAACCCCCAAGTTGCTGGCACGGCCACTCTACCAACCGAGCTATACCGCCCTTTAAAGGCCTACTGAAACCCAGCTAAATTAGGAGCCTCTGTTTGTTTACTTACTACTAAGTTGTCTAGTATGTTCACTATTTTTATTTAAGGACACACTTACAATAAGAAACACATATTTAAAGGCCTACTGAAACCCACTACTACCCACCACGCAGTCTGATAGTTTATATATCAATGATAAAATATTAACATTGCAACACATGCCAATACGGCCTTTTTAGTTTACTAAATTGCAATTTTAAATTTCCCGGGATTTTCGTCTTGAAAACGTCGTGTAATGATGACGTGTACGCAAGACGTCACGGGTTTTAAGGGAATATGAGCACTGCACACACACACACAGCTAAAAGTCGTCTGCTTTAACCGCATAATTACACAGTATTTTGGAGATCTGTGTTGCTGAATCTTTTGCAATTTGTTCAATTAATATTGGAGAAGTCTGAGTAGAAAGATGGAGATGGGAAGCTTTAGCCTTTAGCCACACAAACACACGGTGATTCCTTGTTTAAAATTCCTGGAGGTGAAACTTTACTATGGATCAGAGCGTGGTCAAGCAATGTCAACCAGCAGGTTTCGGTGAGAAAATTGTGGTAAAAAGTCGCTTCTTACCGGAGAAAAGATGAGATTGTGCCGTCCATAAAGCTGCCGGCGACTCCCCTGAGACATTGGCGTCAAGACACCTGAGGACGTCGGGAACCTTTTTATCTGAGAGAGCCATGAAAGCCAAATATTTTCAAATGTAATTTCCGTGAGAGCCATATCATATTTTTTAACACTGAATACGACTAAATGCGTGCATTTTTAAGTAAGACCAACATATTTAGAGTATGATAAGTCTCTTGTTCTTTTTAATAACATGGTTATTCTGAAGCTAACCAATAATAAATATAATACTTCTTACCATTAATGCCACTTCTTGAACAGGTGTGGTAGAAAACGGATGGGTGGATTAAAATGCGTGAGAATGTTTTATATTTTGAACGTTTTATTTTTTACACTGTGATTACCAGCGGTATTTTTCATTACTTATCGTGTTACACAATGTCAGCTAAGATATACCTGAGAGCCAGATGCAGTCATCAAAAGAGCCACATCTGGCTTTAGAGCCATAGGTTCCCTACCCCTGCCTCCGACTATCAGGTACTTTTTAACTCACTAAAACACTAGCAACACAATAGAAAGATAATGGATTTCCCAGAATTATCCTAGTAAAGGTGTCTAAAAACACCTTTACTAGGATAATTTTTTTTTTAACTTATTTTTTTTAACCTTTTTTTTTTTTTTTCTAGTCCGTCGCTATCAATATCCTCAAACAGGAATCTTTCATCCTCGCTCAAATTAATGGGGAAATTGTCGTTTTCTCGTTCCGAATAGCACTTTTTTTTTGGAGGCTCCCTTTAAAAACAATGTGAATATATGAGGAGCCCCCACACGTGTGATGTCATCGTCTGCGACTTCCGGTAGAGGCAGGGCTTTTCTCTTAACACCGAAAGTTGCAAACTTTATCGTGGATTATCTCTACTAAATCCTTTCAGCAAAAATATGGCAATATCGCGAAATGATCAAGTATGACACGTAGAATGGACCTGTTATCCCCGTTTAAATAAGAAAACCTCATTTCAGTACGCCTTTAAGCATTTTTATTTCACTTTTGTTTATGTTTTTGTTTATATTAATAGTATTTTTAGAACGTGCCGTGGGCCTTTTAAAACTATGGCTGTGGGCCGTAAATGGCTTCCGGGGCACACTTTTGACACCCCTGCTATAGATAATAAAAAATAAAATCTGATAAATCTATGGGCAGAGCCTGGGGTTTATCATAACTCTCTTGCTCTCTCTGTCTCTGCCCCTCCCTCACGAATGCTGCTGCTGCGTGCACAATTTGTTTTGTTTTTTTAACCCCTTCTTAACCCAGAACATACATTGAAAATACACACAACCCTAATTTAAAATGCCGGACATTTGAGGCATTGAAGGGACGGCGTGGCGCAGTGGGAGAGTGGCCGTGTGCAACCCGAGGGTCCCTGGTTCAAATCCCACCTAGTACCAACCTCGTCATGTCCGTTGTGTCCTGAGCAAGACACTTCACCCTTGCTCCTGATGGGTGCTGGTTGGCGCCTTGCATGGCAGCTCCCTCCACCAGTGTGTGAATGGGTAAATGTGGAAGTAGTGTCAAAGCGCTTTGAGTACCTTGAAGGTAGAAAAGCGCTATACAAGTACAACCCATTTATTTATCTAAGGAACTCCACCCGGACAGCCCCGCGAAAGAGGACATATCCGGTGAAAAGAGGAGGTATGGTCAGTCTACCGTAGCCAGGTCGCTGCGAGCATGCCGTGTGTTGTGCCCTCGGTGTGCGTTGTTTACACAACGTGCGGTACGCTACTTAATATGTCCGGGTGGAAACTTGTTCGGTACCGGTTCAATACAAATACACGTACCGTTACACCCCTTGTATGAGTGTGTGTGTAAAATATACTGTAGGTGTGTGTATGTGTGTGTTTTGCCTGTAAGTGCCTGTTAGGCTTTAATTTAGTGGAGTAATTAAAGCTGAACACTGGCCCATAAACAACAGATAAACAATAAAGCGGAGCCAAGCCCTGCTGTTTCATGGCTCTCACTCCCAGCTGCTTGTGCGCTGATCATTTTTTACACCGCCGCCACGCGCTACCTCTCCTCAACTCCGCGCAGAAGGGTGCGAGTGTGAGGGCCGTAAATGTGCGCAAACGACGATGACTACATTTACGCTGCAGGCCAAAGGCTCAGGGCCCCCTGTTTACACTAAGGCGGATAAGGTTATCCAGGCGATCACACCTGATTGATTGATTGAAACTTTTATTAGTAGATTGCACAGTTCAGTACATATTCGAGACAATTGACCACTAAATGGTAACACCTGAATAAGTTTTTCAATTTGTTTAAGTCGGGGTCCACGTTAATCCATTCATGGTAACCTAACCTTATCCGTGTCCACACACAACAATGCCACCCTTTAAGACCCCCACCTCCGCGACCTAGAACACATGTGCGGAAAATGTGCACGTCATAGTCACCTCCAGTGTTGCTTTGTGTGCAAGTTTTTAAATGTAACTTATCTGAACAATATCCAGTGTTGTGGTATTTCAATTAACTGGAATCCAGTGTGTTGTGGGGCCCTTTTGTAGTGAATCACACCTGAGCCATCATAAAATAATCAAATCTTTATTAGACTCGTAAACCAGTGGTTCTCAACCTTTTTTCAGTGATGTACCCCCTGTGAACATTTTTTTACTTCAAGTACCCCCTAATCAGAGCAAATCATTTTTGGTTGAAAAAAAAAAGAGATAAAGACGTATGTCATCAGTTTGTGATTTATAAATTGTATAATAGTGCAAAATATTGCTCATTTGTAGTGGTCTTTCTTGAACTATTTGGGAAAAAAATAAATAAAAGTAACTAAAAACTTGTTGAAAAATAAACAAGTGATTCAATTATAAATAAAGATTTCTACACATAGAAGTGATCAACAACTTAAAGTGCCCTCTTTGGGGATTGTAATAGAGATCCATCTGGATTCATCAACTTAATTCTAAACATTTCTTCACAAAAAAAGAAATATTTATGGAACATGTCCACAAAAAATCTAGCTGTCAACACGGAATATTGCATTGTTGCATTTCTTTTCACAGTTTATGAACTTACATTCATATTTTGTTGAAGTATTATTCAATAAATATATTCATAAAGGATTTTTGAATTGTTGCTATTTTAAGAATATTTAAAAAAAATCTCACGTACACCTTGGCATACCTTCAAGTACCCCCATTTGAGAACCACTGGTGTAAACAATGTGATAAAGAACACTCTATATCAATCAAACTAGAGATCTGGATATCTCCTCACTCTTTTGCCTTCACCGTCATCGTCCATTACGTTTTTGGTGACTTTATACACTCTGGACCTAGACGTTGAGTCCGCGACTGTACAATAACTGATACAGTCTGCTTTGCCAGTACAAATGCATTCGCTGTTTTCCGTAGTTAGTTTTCCCCCGACGGCCAGGTAATGCAAAGCACACTACCTTTTTAATCAAATCCACGGGAGCTCGCATTCTCGTTGACTCTCCTTCGACAAATGGACAAAGTTTTTTGTGCATTCGAAGGTTCTCTTGCCGTTTGAGAATTATTGTATCCGAAATATCTGCAATCGCTTTCTCTTAAGGTATTCATGTGTGATTTCCACAAGCGTCCGTACATGTAGAAGAAGGAGAAGCACGGGCAATTCTGGTTGACTCGCCTCCATATTTCCAGCGGATAGCTCCGGAGCTACGAAACCACTTTTTTATGAAGCTGGCTGTGGCGCTGGCCAATTCTTTTCAAAAAGTTTGGAGACGCATGCTGTGTGCAACAACCACCAGGATGGCGACATGGTCATTGCTGGGCTTTTGTAAAAAACAAAACAAAAAAAGTTGTGTTTTTTTTCATTTGAAAAAAAAACGACGTCAAAAAAGTTAAGATAAAGTCAAATATGCTGTCAAAGTTTAATAATAAGGTTGTTTGAATCAAATTAGGATTCTGTAACTGTACATAAAACCCCTCGCACAATTTTTTAAATGGTTTTCTCCCTTTTATGCATTCTCACACAGCACCAACATTTGGAATGCAGGATAAGGGGATAGAAGGAAGGTAAAAATACAAAAGCTCCATGGTAGCATTGGAAAAAGTTAGTTTAAAATTCCTTTTTCCATCTCATAGCACACAATTGTGGTGCGTTCAAAAAACATTGGTTAAAGTTCGAAACATAAGCGTTTTTAAACGATTTGTGAACCCTCTACCAAGGGCTTTCGATATTTTTGGTACTTTTGGTAAGATTCAAGCATTTTTTAACTCGTTCTGTCAAATGATTATTTACTACAAACAACTGATTAATCACGATTTTGTCATGTCTTTGTTGTCATGATCTGTTTAGTTATTTCCTGTTTAGTTGTTTTTGCGCATCCTCGTTTGCTTTAGTTTCCATGCCAACCAATTAGTTTTCACCTGACATGTCACGCATCTGGCTCATTTGGACTCATGCACCTGTTAATCACCACAGCATTATTTAAGCCGGTAGTTGCCAGGCAGTCAGCCTGGCGACATCACCCTCTACCACCTTCTACACACCCTTAATACCCGATTGATTATATGGTCCGTGCCATAGTGATCATGCCATTGCGCTGTTGTTTTTGACTTCTTCTTCATGCCACAGTAAGTGTTTCGTTTTCATGTCCACAGTTTAGTGAGTTTTTTTTTTTTTAGTTCATGTTTCATGTCCTAAGTTTTTTTTTGCCTCCGCCTTGTGCGCGCCTTTTGTTTGGTAGTTTTTGAGTGAGTAATTAAAAGATATCATTACCTTCACGCCATATCCGGTCCAGTCGATTTCCACCACGGGAAAACAAACCGCACCACAGTCCTCGTCTTGACAATTTTATCACATTCACATGCTTGGTTAATTAAAAAAAAACTCAATATTTTGACTCAAATGCAACTTTATAGTTAGAATATCATACACCAACACTTTTTAGATGTTTCAACTTGAATTGCATGCCATTTTCTTTCCTCAAAACTCCTCCAAAGTCCTGACCGGGTGGATTTTTCAGCAAAATTTTGCCACTAAGCTCACTCCAAGTTAGTATGCAAAGGACCACATAGCAACTCGCGCCACCTTTTCGGTAACCACCCGAAGTGAAGGTAAAGGAACACGTGTGGTCTAAATAAATTGCGTGATTAATTAGCGTTTATAGACAATGAAAGGGCTTGTGCGGCCCTTTGAGACACTCGTGATTTAGGGCTATATAAGTAAACATTGATTGATTGATTGAAATTTTTTTGGGGGGAATATTCGCAAAGTAAGTGCATTTCTATATTCCTTCAAAACCGCTCTAAAACAACACCTCCAGGCAACTTCAACACTTTACTAATACCCTCCTCCATTCACATCCCATCCCCCCAGGTTATAAACAACCTAATGTAAATAATCAAATGTACTTCTAATGTATATACTTGTTCTTATGCTATCTGAACTCACTATGTTCTCTGCTGGCTGTACATATCCTACTAAGTAAGACCTACACTGTTTCAATGTCCATTTCTCTGTTGATGCAATTGTTGATGACTGAAGTTCTGATATCAACCAAAGCTCCTCATCCCACCACCCGGATTATAAATAATGTAAATAATTCAATGTACATACTATGATGATTAACCTGTGTGATGACTGATAGTATATATGTGTACCATGAATTGATTAACGTGGACCCCGACTTGCCTGGAAATTCTGTCCATAAAAGTTATGAAGAGAATCGGTGACGAAAGACAGCCTTGGTGGAGTCCAACCCTCACTGGAAATGTGTTCGACTTACTGCCAGCAATGCGGACCAAGCTCTGGCACTGATCGTACAGGGAGCGGACTGCCACAATCAGACAGTCCGACACCCCATACTCTCTGAGCACTCCCCACAGGACCTCCCGAGGGACACGGTCGAATGCTTTCTCCAAGTCCACAAAGTACATGTAGACTGGTTGAGCAAACTCCCATGCACCCTCAAGAACCCAGTCGAGAGTATAGAGCTGGTCCACAGTTCCACGACCAGGACGAAAACCACACTGTTCCTCCTAAATCCGAGGTTCGACTATCCGGCGTAGCCTCCTCTCCAGTACACCTGAATAAAGCTTACCGGGAAGGCTGAGGAGCGTTATCCCACGATAGTTGGAACACACCCTCCGGTCCCCCTTCTTAAAGAGAGGGACCACCACCCTGGTCTGCCAATCCAGATGTACCACCCCCGATGTCCACGCGATGTTGCAGAGTCTTGTCAACCAAGACAGCCCCACAGCATCCAGAGCCTTAAGGAACTCCGGGCGGATCTCATCCGCGCAGTCAAGGTGTTGAGGCGTTCCGGTTTGGTGACTGCAGGATTAGGTCTCTGCTTTTTGCAGATGATGTGGTCCTGATGGCTTCATCTGACCGGGATATTCAGCTCTCACTGGATCGGTTTGCAGCCGAGTGTGAAGCGACCGGAATGAGAATCGGCACCTCCAAGTCCGAGTCCATGGTTCTCGCCCGGAAAAGGGTGGAATGCCATTTCCGGGTTGGGGAGGAGACCCTGCCCCAAGTGGAGTAGTTCAAGTACCTAGGAGTCTTGTTCACGAGTGAGGGAAGAGTGGATCGCGAGATCGACAGGCGGATCGGTGCGGCGTCTTCAGTAATGCGGACGTTGTACCGATCCGTTGTGGTGAAGGAGCTGAGCCGGAAGGCAAAGCTCTCAATTTACCGGTCGATCTACGTTCCCATCCTCACCTAACTTTGGGTCATGACCGAAAGGATAAGATCACGGGAACAAGCGGCCGAAATGAGTTTCCTCCGCCGTGTGGCGGGGCTCTCCCTTAGAGATAGGGTGAGTAGCTCTGCCATCCAGGAGGAACTCAAAGTAAAGCTGCTGCTCCTTCACACCGAGAGGAGCCAGATGAGGTGGTTCGGGCATCTGGTCAGGATGCCACCCGAACCCCTTCCTAGGGAGGTGTTTAGGGCACGTCCAACCGGTAGGAGACCATGGGGAAGACCCAGGACACGTTGGGAAGACTATGTCTCCCGGCTGGCCTGGGAACGCCTCGGGAACCCCCGGGAAGAGCTAGACGAAGTGGCTGGGGAGAGGGATGTCTGGGTTTCCCTGCTTAGGCTGTTGCCCCCGCGACCCGACCTCGGATAAGCGGATGAAGATGGATGGATAATATACCATAGTAAGCAAACTAATATTAAATACATAAATAATCTTTGTCACAATAAAAAAAACAAAAAACAGAAGCGCAGTAACAGTATGTGTCTGACGGTTTTGTTGGGAAGGGCGTGCGTTTATTGTTGAAAGCTGAGAGGGGGTGAAGACACGTTTACAGGGAGGGGTGTGGTGGATGGCGGGGTGGGACGAGGGGGGGGCTCTACTTTCATGATCCCATTAGCATAAGAGAGGCTAAATTATTCATGTGGAGTGCTTAATCTATGGGGAAAAGTATAGTTAATGCACATAGTTTTAAAATGGATCTTGCCCTGCCTCTGCCTCTAACACCAGATTCCTGCTGGATTCAGCATTCAGGGGCATTTACGGGAATGGCTACACACACACACACACACACACACACCGAAATCCCCTTCCTCGCTTCCCACTTATTCCTCCATGACTCCCACTCCCCTCTCTCCTCGCCTCCTTCGCCCCTTCGCAGTACCGCAGACTACCTGGCCCTCATCCAAAATGTGATTAAAGCGAATGATCAGCTCCCTCCGCTCCATTCTTCCTTTCCTCCCTTCCGCTCCCTCTCTTTCTCTCTCTTCCCCTCTATCTTTCTTCCGACCCGCTGTTCTTCTCGGAGAGATCACGCTAGTGCAAACAAAAGACTTGGAGGAGAACTCACTTTTCTCCATCCACCCCCAAAGTGGTGCGCCTCCGCCGGCCCTGACCGAGCCTAACTCGGCTTCCCATCCAGGCAGCCTTACGTGCAATATCGTAATCGGGGGGGGGGGGGCAACACGGGGAAGAAATTAGCAAGATTATTCTGACAGCAGCTGAGGAGAATGTGTGGTGTTTTGTGCCATTAGGAGAGTTTTCCCGCTTTTCTTCCCTCCTTTCCCGTCGAGGCAGGGAGCGTAATTAAGAAGCGGGGAGGAAGCGGCGTTGCAGGGAAACAATCACGCAAACATCTTGTTGTTACAGTCGGACCACATTAGAAGAAAAAGTGCTTCTTTGTCCGATAATCCATTCCGAAAGGTCCGACACGAACAAAATTTTTGGACTGATAAAAGTTTTTTGACTTCTTAAATAATTTACACCGGGAGAGGAAGCGGGTCTTATTGCGACCACTTTGGAAAAACAATACTGCAGTTCAATCAATCAATCAATCAATCAATCAATGTTTATTTATATAGCCCTAAATCACAAATGTCTCAAAGGACTGCACAAACCACTACGACTACGACATCCTCGGAAGGACCCACATAAGGGCAAGGAAAACTCACACCCAGTGGGACGCCAGTGACAATGATGACAATGAGAAACCTTGGAGAGGACCTCAAATGTGGGCAAACACCCCCCCCCCCCCCCCCCCCCACCCCTAGGGGACCGAAAGCAATGGATGTCGAGCGGGTCTAACATGATACTGTGAAAGTTCAATCCATAGTGGCTCCAACACAGCCGCGAGAGTTCAGTTCAAAGCGGATCCAAGACACCAGCGGGAGTCTTGTCCACAGGAAACCATCTCAAGCGGAGGCGGATCAGCAGCGTAGAGATGTCTCCTACCGATACACAGGCGAGCGGTCCATCCTGGGTCCCGACAAGCGGTCCATCCTGGGTCTCGACTTTGGACAGCCAGTACTTCATCCATGGTCATCGGACCGGACCCCCTCCACAAGAGAGGGGGGGACAGAGGCGAAAAAGAAAAGAAGCGGCAGATCAACTGGTCTAAAAAGGAGGTCTATTTAAAGGCTAGAGTATACAAATTAGTTTTAAGGTGAGACTTAAATGCTTCTACTGAGGTAGCATCTCGAACTGTTACCGGGAGGGCTTTCCAGAATACTGGAGCCCGAACGGAAAACGCTCTATAGCCCACAGACCTTTTTTGGGCTCTAGGAATCACTAATAAGCCGGAGTCTTTTGAACGCAGATTTCTTGCCGGGACATATGGTACAATACAATCGTCAAGATAGGATGGAGCTAGACCGTGTAGTATTTTATACGTAAGTAGTAAAACCTTAAAGTCACATCTTAAGTGCACAGGAAGCCAGTGCAGGTGAGCCAGTACAGGCGTAATGTGATCAAACTTTCTTGTTCATGTCAAAAGTCTAGCAGCCGCATTTTGTACCAACTGTAATCTTTTAATGCTAGACATGGGGAGACCCGAAAATAATACGTTACAGTAATCGAGACGAGACGTAACAAACACATGGATAATGAGCTCAGCGTCTTTAGTGGACAAAATGGAGCGAATTTTAGCAATATTACGGCGATGAAAGAAGGCCGTTGTAGTAACGGTTTTAATGTGTGACTCAAAGGAGAGAGTTGGGTCGAAGATAATACCCAGATTTTTTACCGAGTCGCCTTGTTTAATTATTTGGTTGTCAAATGTTACTGTTGTATTATTAAATAGAGGTCAGTGTCTAGCAGGACCGATAATCAAAAGGTCCGACAAAGGCCGAATTTTGTGACAAACATTTGTTCATACGAGTTGTTTAAAGCAGGGAGGAAGCGGCGTTCCAGGGAAGTAATCATGCAAACGTGTTGTTGTGCTACCTCAGTTTTCAATAGTAATCCACTCCAAAACAGACTTTTTGACTGATTAAAGTACTCAGATGAGTTATTTTGACGACTGAATTGTAATTCGTGGGTGGAGATGAAGCGATTTGAAGTGAAAGTACCACTGATAGTCACACACACACTAGGTGGGGTGAAGTTACCCTCTGCTTTTGACCCGTCCCCTTGTTCCACCCCGTGGGAGGTGAGGGGAGCAGTGAGCAGCAGCGGTGGCCGCGCTCTGGAATCATTTTGGTGATTTAAGCCCCAATTCAAACCCTTGATGCTGAGTGCCAAACAGGGAGGTAATGGGTCCCATTTTTAATAGTATTTGGTATGACTCGGCCAGGATTTGAACTCACGACTTTCCAGTCTCAGGGCGTACACTTTAACCACAAGCCCACTGAGCTTATCACAAATAGTCATGTTGTATATCATGTTATATTATATTGTTGTCATGTTTCGATCAAATTAGAATTTTAAATAGTAATCCGTTCCAAAAGTTCCTAAACGGACCAAGTTTTTGACTGTTAAAAGTTCTCGGACGAGTTGTTTGACTCTAGAACTGTTTCTAAGAAGCGACGTTGCAGGGAAGTAAAAAATGCGAGCGAATTGTTGTTTCATTCGACAACTCGAAGTAAAGTGCTACCTCATTTTTCAGTAGTAATCCGTTCCAAAAATTCCGACACTTTCCGATTTTTGACTGCTAAAAATCGCCGGTTGACTCCAAAACTCTGATTATGAAGCAGGAAGTACGCAAGCAGTGTTGCAGGAACTACATCAGGACACTGTTTATTTTTCATTTTTTCTCTACACACCTTTTTGTTGCTGCGGCTCGAGCGCCGATGAGAAGGCTCTGATGTAATACGCCTAAAAGGGATTGGAGCCCCGTAGGGCATCGGGGCGTCCATTAACGCTGCCTCCTGTGTATTTTTTCACCGGGATGACTCCCGTCCTTGAGAGAGAGAGAGAGAGAGCGAGCGAGGAGTGGGGGGGGGGTGTAGGCGTAGTGTTTTCCCAGGAAATTTTCTGTTTTGTTTCAGCGCGCTCTCGCCCCAAGGGGGTCAGCCAAGAAGTCGGCCCTTAAGAGGCGATAATCCAATTGCCGCAGTCCTCGCCAGATTTGTTTTGCCCCCTTTTTACGTCTGGCGGCGTGTTTGTGTGTTTACACAGAGTGTAAGCACGCGTGCGGGGAATGTAATAGGAAAATAGACGAGGAGGAGGCCGACGTGTCGTCCCGGCAAACCTTGAGCCTCTCGCTGTGGATCAGAGCGGGGTTACGGGGGCCAAGGCACACCTGCGGGGGGGGTGTCACCCCCCCTCCAGCTTACATCGAGCCACCCCCGCCCTCTGGTTTTAAGGTGCGCTTATGTGGAGTTTAACCCTGACTTCAAATGTCCTCTCCCGCTCTGCCCTTTTGTGTTTGACCAATGGGCCTTGAGCTCTTTTACTTTCTTTCTTCCGCCTCCCTCTTGGCTCTAATCTCTTCCTCCCCAAGACTCCCTCATGTCCAAACCACAGCACAACACCACCCCCCCCCATCCTCTCATTAATAAAAAAAAAAAAAAAGAAGACGCCAGTCATGTGAAAAAAATTAGGACAACCTGTTTTGTGTAAGCCGCTCATTTGCATGCCTCCAGCTAAGGGACATACATTTGTCCACGACCCCTAAAAAGTTGAGTTACTTTTGAAATACAGTTTTTCCAAGAATTGCCGCCGGGGCGCTAATTAATTAAAAAAATCTTCTCACTCCTGCGCTTACCAAAGGCATGCGGTAATAGTAAGCATGCGCTAATTATTTTAAAACCTCTTCTCACTCCGGCACTTACCAAACGTATGCAGTAAAAATTTGAGTGTGATGTAAGCTTGGACCTTAAATCCTACTGAATAGCTCTTAATCATCCTCCCTTTATACGATTTCAAATTACCGGTACTGAAATCAGCCTCACTCGTGACGTCACGAGTTTGACCAGGCGGTAATACTAAGCATGCGCTAATTATTTTGGAAAGCGAGTTTGACCCGGCAGTAATTCAAGGCAGGCACATACTATATGCCCTGCGGCAATTCAAGGAAATACGGTAGTTTTCATTTATCTGCATGTGTTACGTTAGCTTTCTCCAAATAATTTGCTCATTCTACTTTAAAGCATACTTGCCAACATTGAGACCTCCGAATTCGGGAGATGGGCGACCGGGTTGAGGTGGGCGGGGTTTGGTAGTAGCGGGGGTGTGTATATTGTAGCGTCCTGGAAGAGTTAGTGTTAGAGTTAGTCAAGGGGTTCTGGGTATTTGTTCTTATGTGTTTATGTTGTGTTACGGTGCGGATGTTCTCCCGAAATGTGTTTGGCATTCTTGTTTGGTGTAGGTTCACAGTGTGGCGCATATTTGTAACAGTGTTAAAGTTGTTTATACGGCCACCCTCAGTGTGACCTGTATGGCTGTTGATCAAGTATGCCGTGCATTCACTTACTACATTTCTGGGCCGGCACGCTGTTTGTACGGAGTAAAAGCGGATGTGACGACAGGGTGTAGAGGACGCTAAAGGCAGTGGCTTTAAGGCACAATATTGTTGTCCGGGTGGAAATTGGGAGAAATTTAGGAGAATGTTTGCCCCGGGAGATTTTCGGGAGGAGCACTGAAATTCGAGAGTCTCCCGGGAGGGTTGACAATTATGCTTTAAAGATATTATATAATATAAACCTTCATTTTCCTGGTTCCTCTGCCTTTTACGCACCCCCCCTCCTCCCCTTGATGCCTCACTGCACCCTCCTAGGTGTACTGACACATTATTTAAGAGGCACTAACTCCAAGTCAGAGGTGTTTAAACTCCAGCCCGTGGGCCGTGTTCTTACATTTCCATTTTTTCGATTACGAAGGAGGAATGAGACTAAAGGATTTGGAAGGGAAAGACATAAAGTTGCAAATGTTGAACGTTATCAGAAGAAATTACTTTTTCCTACGCTTTGAACCCTGCAGCTAATTTATGGATTTTAGCCTCGCTGAAGGCCGTAATTCAACAAATAGTTATCAACAGACACTGAAAAGATATGTTAGTATTTGTGCTATTGCGCCATACTTTGAACATTTACAGTAATTCCTTCTGACTAGTGACCATGAATTGATTAACGTGGACCCCGACTTAAACAAGTTGAAAAACTTATTCGGGTGTGGCCATTTTTGGTCAATTGTACGGAATATGTACTGTACTGTGCAATCTACTAATAAAAGTTTCAATCAATCAATAGTGCTTTCAACTGGAAGTACAAGTCTTTGAGCCCTCCATAATGGTTTACTTGTATATATTCTTCATTCATCATTCATAAGTTTTACAATATAACTAAAACCCATTCATACTTACTAAACCGTCCCATGTTAGATGTTTCTACGAGTATTTTCATGCATATTAGTACGGGCTATCGTATTGTAATCAAACTGGCGTCGTTAGCCTTGGCTAATATGCTAATGCGCTATCTGTGTTGGTATTATTAACTTACGACAGCATTATTTTAATATTGTTGCAGTTTTGTAAAATTACCAAAATGTCACCATGGAGTTATTGAGTCTGTTTAGCCCATTGGAGAGCTAGCTTTCGCCGCTGGTGGGTCCATGGCGATGACTTCTGTTTTGTTTGATCAGCTGTTTTACTGCCGTCTCTTCAGACACCGTTTGGAAACAACAAAGGTATGCGAATAAACATTTACAACATATTTCTGTGGAAATAACAAACTTCACAACATATATGTTTGTGGCTTATAGTACGGTGCGGCTAATACATGTAAAAATATTATTTTCTTCTAAAATTTACTATGTTCAGCCTACATAGTTCGCTCTATAGTCCGCAAAATGTTAAGTTATTTTGTTGTCAACAATACCACAAACCGTTAAATTTGACCGTTTCTGGTATAACGTATTTAACAACTTAGTAGATCGTGAGCTATGTCAGAATTTTAAAGTAGCACTTGTATTTTTATGTTTTTGCACCACACGTGCTGTGTTGATTTTCCTGTTTAAGCTCAAGATTGGTCGAAAAACTTTGCTGCTATCAAGCCAAAAATCGTATTTGAGCTACTATTAAACCCCAAAGTTTGACCTTCTTAGCCGGACAGACTTGAAATTTCTCACACCTGTTGATGCAAAAAAAAAAAACACTGTAACTTTAGGGTTTTTGACTGCATCACCCCTGAAATTTGGTACACTTCTGTAGGACAGTGGTTCTCAAATGGGGGTACTTGAAGGTATGCCAAGGGGTACGTGAGATTTGAAAAAAATATTCTAAAAATAGCAACAATTCAAAAATCCTTTATAAATATATTTTTTGAATAATACTTCAACAAAATATGAATGTTAGTCCATAAACTGTGAA
>NC_084613.1:74235108-74257608 GCF_033978795.1 Nerophis ophidion
GGTTTTGATCGTTTGCTTTCACGCAATTCGTATGTATATTCCCGCTAGCCATTTGTTTATTCCAGCTCACATGCTAAGGAATTGTTTTTCTATTTTTTTGTTTGCTTTTTTATTTAAGCCAGCCTCTTTGTTCATTTCCTTCTGGGTTCATAGTTTGCTCTCACGCAACTGTACGTCTGGTTATGATCGTTTGTTTTCACGCAATTCGTATGTATATTCCCGCTAGCTTTTACGCTAGCCATTTGTTTATTCCAGCTCACATGCTAAGGAATTGTTTTTCTGTTTTTTGTGTGCTTTCGTGCCAGCTTAACTGTTCACTTTTACTTCTTAGTCCTCATACTAGCGTTTTTGGTTTGCCTTTTCTTAAGGTCCAGTGTTTTTGTTCAGAACTCCTTTTTGTTTTTTAGAATACATTTATTATATCTTACCTCTTGCTGTATTCATGTCTACGCATCCACGAAGGGACATTCTGTGCTGACCAGTCTTCACATAACCAAGCATGCATCACTATAGCTCTTGTCTCAAAGTAGGTGTACTGTCACCACCTGTCACATCACACCCTGACTTATTTGGACTTTTTTTGCTGTTTTCTTGTGTGTAGTCTTTTAGTTCTGTCTTGCGCTCCTATTTTGGTGGCTTTTTCTCTGTGTTTTCCTGTAGCAGTTTCATGTGTTGCTTTGAGCGATATTTCCCGCATTTACTTTGTTTTTATCCTTTATCGTGGGGACATTGTCATTCATGTTCGGATGTACATTGTGGAAGCCATCTTTTGCTCCACATTAAGTCTTTGCTATCGTCCAGCATTCTGTTTTTGTTTACTTTGTAGCCAGTTCAGTTTTAGTTTTGTTCTGCATAGCCTTCCCTAAGCTTCAATGCCTTTTCCTAGGGCAGTGGTTCTTTACCTGGGTTCGATCGAACCCTAGGGGTTCGGTGAGTCGGCCTCTGGGGTTCGGCAGAGCCTCTGCCGCAAAGGTCAAGACACACCCGACTCATCGTGTAAATTAAAACTTCTCCCTATTGGCGTATAATGGATAGCTCCAAACAATGTTCCCTCTAATATTCCATCTGATTCGCTGGTGTGTAATTTGTTGTGAGTTCATGCAATGTGTTGGTGTTGTTCTTTGAAGAAGGGGATGTTCATGCACACTTCATTTTGTGCACCAGTGGAAAAAAAACATAAAACTTTGTCCTGAATTTGAACATTTTATTTTTCACTTAAGAAGGGTTCGGTGAATGCGCGTATGAAACTGGTGGTGTTCGGTACCTCCAACAAGGTTAAGAACCACTGTCTTAGGAGCACTTACCTTTTGTTTATTTCATGTTTATGCATTGAATACCTTTTTACCTGCATGCTGCCTTCCGTTGTATGGACATCTACAAAGCAATTAGCTACCTGCTATGGAAGAGTATTACACGGTTACTCTACCGAGCTCTAGACAGCACCGACACTCAACATCAACACATAATTTTCAGACTATAATTACTGGTTTACTTCAAAATATTTTTAACCCAAATAGGTGAAATTAGATGATCTCCCACGGCACACCAGACTGTACCTCGCGGCACAGTGGTTGAAAAACACTGGCCTATAGGACGCTAAACACCAACTTGGCACACATTTGAGTCGTGGACATTATTAGACAGATATTAACTTAACGTTGTTATTGTGGTTAGGGGGTACTTGAATTAAAAAAAATGTTCACAGGGGTACACAACTGAAAAAAGGTTGAAAACCACTGATTTAGTGTAGTATATATTTGTAATATTAATAATGAAATAATGCTAACTAAACCTTTTTGTGGATATTGCTCACCTCGCTACAGCCATTGAGCTAACTTGGCTAGCCTCGGCAAACTATCCTCCGCCCGTCCGTGTATCCGTGTTGCAGTCGGACAAATGTTCTGAACTCCTGTTCCCCCGCCAGCGTCAGGCAGTTTGCGCGTTTGCTTGATGGTACGGGTGGGCAATATCGCAAATTTGGGTATCGATTCCGATCCGATACCGGTCAGTATCGCCGATACCGGAAGTGTCGTCATCTGATGGGGGGGGGGCCTTCGGGGTATCGATACTTTTGAAAAACAAATTTTTACTTTTGCCTTTATTAATTGATTATGATAATAATACAACACAGGACAACGATTTAAGTAAAAAAATACAATATTTATTACAAAAGTAATATCAATAGCAATAAAGTAATGCAAATAAGGTGCAAACAACTACTGAACCTGGCTCGTCGCCTCAAAACACACAAACACTTAAGGTAAATAACAAAACTCTAGTTATTGATCAAAGTTGTAAACATGAACACAAAACAAAAGAACTGAGAAATTCAAATAAAAAAGTAATAATATCCATTACAATAAAGTAAGTAGTGCAAATAAGGTGAAAACAAATACTGAACTTGGCTAGTCGCCTCACAACACACAAGTGAAGTGAAGTGAATTACATTTATATAGCGCTTTTCTCTAGTGACTCAAAGCGCTTTACATAGTGAAACCCCAAAATCTAAGTTACATTTAAACCAGTGTGGGTGGCACTGGGAGCAGGTAGGTAAAGTGTCTTGCCCAAGGACTACAACGGCAGTGACTAGAATGGCGGAAGCGGGAATCGAACCTGCAACCCTAAAGTTGCTGGCACGGCCACTCTACCAACCGAGCTATGCCCCCCCACAGATCTTAAGTAAAAAAGAAAACACTCGTTATTGAAACAGTTGTAGAAATGAACACAAATAAAAGAACTGAGAAATTCAAATAAAAAAGTAATAATATCATTTACAATAAAGTAAGTAGTGCAAATAAGGTGAAAACAAATACTGTACTTGGCTAGTCGCCTCACAACACACAAGAACTTAAGTAAAGAAGAAAACACTAGTTATTAAAACACTTGTAAAAATGAACACAAAACAAAAGAACTGAGAAATTATTATGGTTATTTTAGTGCAATAAAATACTTTATAGTTTACAACCAGGACATTAAGTGGCACTGGAAACACACGCGTGTGTGTGTGTGTGTGCGTGTCCGAGTGAACCTCGGAGCGAATTATACTGATGTGTGTGCGCGAACGTACCAAGCGTCATGTTAATTGTGAATTATATTTACATAGTGAATTATATTTATATAGCGCTTTTCTCAATTGACTCAAAGCGCTTTACATAGTGACACCCAATATCTAAGTTATATTTGAACCAGTGTGGGTGGCACTGGGAGCAGGTGGGTAAAGTGTCTTGCCCAAGGACACAACGGCAGTGACTAGAATGGCGGAAGCGGGAATCGAACCTGCAACCCTAAAGTTGCTGGCACGGCCACTCTACCAACCGAGCTATGCCGCCCCCGCGGATCCACTATGGACTAGAGTCCATAGTGGATCCAGTCCACTATGGACTGGATAAATACAATTATTATGGAAATAATTGTATTTATTTGATTTTATTTTGGGTTGAAGATGAAGTTTTAAAGTGTTTTTAAATCTCGTTCGCGACCCATCGCTAGGGAGGAGGGTGGAGTGGTGAGGAGCGCTGCGCTCACATTTTTTTTTTTAAATCGGAGTGATTCGCTTCAATTGGTGAAGTATCGATACCATCACGCCAGTATCGATACGATACCGATACTTGGTGTCGATACACCCAGCCCTACTTGACGGGGCAGATGTTTATCGTGCCTCGCAGGTTCCTTTTCCCTTCGCGCCTACTATGAGATCATTTTCATCCTTTATGAGTCAAAAGGAAGCCGGGTCCAAAATGAAGCCAAGATCTCCGCGTACAAACGTGTGTGTGTGTGTGTGTGTGTGTGTGTGTGTGTGTGTGTGTGTGTGTGTGTGTGTGTGTGTGTGGGAATCCCATTGTTGTGGAGGACTCCGAAGGCATGCGGCATGGACCCCCTTGTTGTTTTGGCTGGTCAGATACATGCATTTATCAGTCCTCTATTTGATATCATCCCTGCACTCCCACACTCCTCCCCGTCTCTCTCCTCTGGTGTATCTGCTTATTGTTCTTTAGAGCACCCTCATTATTGTGTTTTAAGGGCCTCGCTCTTTGATTCGCCTCTCGTGGGGCGGCGGTGGTAGCTGCTAGCCCTGCTATCGGGGCTGCAAAGAGAGAGAGGTGGGCTCGGGGGTTAGTGGTGGTGGTGGGGGTGTGGGGGTATTGCCGGCCGAGTCGGTCCTGCTGCATGAGTGCACGAGGGGCGAGAATTGAAACGTCAATAAACCACACAAAAAAGAGAGAACGTGCAGCTTCAAAAGGCTGAGGATGCTAATTAGTAGCATGAGAGGAGAGAAGAGCGGCCTTCTTTTTTTTTTTTTTTTTTTTTTCTTTTTTTTTTTGCCCTGCTAGAACTTTTAGCACTGCGTAAATGAAGAGCTCATTGGGAGTCAGGTCCGTCTTAGATGCAAGTCAGGATAGAAGGATAGGGCGCACCGGATTATAAGGCACGCTGCCGGTGAATGGTCTATTTTCAATTTTTTTTTTTCTTATAGAAGGCGCACTGGATTATAGGGCGCATTAAAGGAGTCAAATTATTATTAAAAAAAAAATGTTCTCCCCCTGGATATCCTGGGAGAGCCCAACTTTGAGGCAATGGATGCAAACTACAATGGTCATATATACAGTGGGGCAAAAAAGGATTTAGTCAGCCACCGATTGTGCAAGTTCTCCCACTTAAAATGATGACAGAGGTCTGTAATTTTCATCATAGGTACACTTCAACTGTGAGAGACAGAATGTGGGAAAAAAATAATCCAGAAATTAATTTTGAAGAATGGATTTGTAAATTATGGTGGAAAATAAGTATTTGGTCAACCATTCAAAGCTCTCACTGATGGAAGGAGTTTTTGGCTCAAAATCTCACGATACATGGCCCCATTCATTCTTTCCTTAACACGGATCAATCGTCCTGTCCCCTTAGCAGAAAAACAGCCCCAAAGCATGATGTTTCCCCCCCCCCATGCTGCACAGTAGGTGTGGTGTTCTTGGGATGCAACTCAGTATTCTTCTTCCTCCAAACACGACGAGTTGAGTTTATACCAAAATGGATACATGGATGATACAGCAGAGGATTGGGAGGATGTCATGTGGTCAGATGAAACCAAAATCGAACTTTTTGATATGAAGTCTGAAGTGAATTATATTTATATAGCGCTTTTCTCTAGTGACTCAAAGTGCTTTACATAGTGAAACCCAATATCTAAGTTACATTTAAACCAGAGTGGGTGATACTGGGAGCAAGTGGGTAAAGTGTCTTGCCCAAGGACACAACGGCAGTGACTAGGATGGTGGAAGCGGGAATCGAACCTGCAACCCTCAAGTTGCTGGCACAGCCACTCTACCAACCGAGCTATACCTCCCCATAAACTCAACTCGATATAAACTCAACCCCATGACCACCAGACCGGACCCCCTCCACATAGGAGAAAAAGAAAAGAAACGGCAGATCAACTGGTCTAAAAAGAGGATCTATTTAAAGGCTAGAGTATGCAAATTAGTTTTAAGATGAGACTTAAATGCTTCTACTGAGGTAGCATCTCAAACTATTACCGGGAGGGCATTCCAGAGATTACCGTATTTTTCGGACTATAAGTCGCAGTCTTCGCCACGGTCCAGCGGGGGGTGAGACCTGGCCTAACCAAAAAAAAAAATAATAATAATATTTAATTATTTTATTATTATTATTTTTTTTTATTGTTTGGCCAAGTCTCACATAACAGTGAGACTCCAGTCCAGAGTGGATCCAACTACAAAAAAAAAAACGCGACCTATAGTCGGAAAAATACGGTACTCCCTGTACGTGTATATAGATGTGTGTGTGTGTGAATGTGTGTGTGTGTGTGTGTGTGTGTGTGTGTGTGTATATATACAAACCCCGATTCCATATGAGTTGGGAAATGGTGTTATATGTAAATATAAACGGAATACAATGATTTACAAATCATTTTCAACCCATATTCAGTTGAATATGCTACAAAGACAACATATTTGATGTTCAAACTGATGAACATTTTTTATTTTTTTTTTGCAAATAATCATTAACTTTAGAATTTGATGCCAGCAACACGTGCCAAAGAAGTTGGGAAAGACGAACTGCTTTACGGCGTGACTGCTGTTGTGTGTTGTTCCTGCGCTGGGCTGGGAGGACGTTAATGAAACTGCCTAGCAATAAACCCACATAAGAAACCAAGAACTAGCACTCAATCATTCTACAGTTATGACGTCAATGGGCAGGCTCTCTGTTTATATTGTGGGAAAGCGGACGTGAAAACAGGCTGTCGACACGTCACTCAGGTCCGCATGCAGCTGGAGGGGGCGTGGCCTCCAGCTCCGCCTGAATTTCGGGAGATTTTCGGGAGAAAATTTGTCCCGGGATGTTTTTGGGAGAGGCGCTGAATTTCGGGAGTCCCCCAGGAAAATCCGGGGGGGTTGGCAAGTATGGTGGTATGGTTGTGGCTTGTGCAGCCCTTTGAGACACTTGTTATTTAGGTCTATATAAATAAACATTGATTGATTGATTAGGATAATATTTGTTGAAGTAGTTATCCAAGCTTAAACCTACTGATATGACAATTCATTAGCATTTTGTTCCGAATGATTGTGGTATTTAGTAAGAAAATGTACACTTTTTGGGTGGGTTTCATGAAAACAAAACATTTGCGCGATGTCGTATGCAAAATATTCAGTTTAAAATGTCGTCTTGTGTTAAAAAATGAGAGGGTATTTGTTTGCCGACTCTGAATATTAGTTCCATGCAATTCCCTTCTAAATTCTCAGGAGTATTTTCAGGCTAAACGTATCGTATTCTATACCGGGGGTGAATTCGTGCCAGGGCCCAGTGGATGACGCCGGGCCGAGGTTATCGACTTGTAAAGGCCGGGTCTTGACAAGATGTCTCGTAAAAGCCTTGGTCTTCCTTCAGTTGGCTCCCCGTAGGAAAAACGCATGTATGGATAAACGAAGCGATGAAAAGAACGGAAGTTTTGTACTTAGAGGAGTATCTATGTCACTGTGTGATGTTTTATGTCAGATATGTGCTACGGACCTGTAAATACGGGCACCAGCATGTGTGCCGGGGTTATGGTCGTGATGGAACGACAGCAGGGGGGCACACAATGCGCATGTATGAACTCCTCGATACAAGCTCTCCTGCCGACATAGTCGACTAATTTATGAGGCTAAACTGCACTGACAGAGATGAGCAAGAAGGAAGTTTTCATTGACTCTCCAGAGCGGGGGCCCGAGCCAGAGCCCCCGCAGGGATCCGGCTGGGTTTGAACTTTATCAGAGGCTACACTTAATCAATACGCTATCGGAAAAAGAATTAATTACTAAAGCAGAATAAAACAGCTGCATTTTAAAGCGAGGATTCATCAATTCCGTAATCTCTTGGTTACAGCTCAGGTGTCGGGAGGATCATTTCTACTCGGTGTAATGAGGAACTGTGGGAGTTTACAGCCGGCCTACGCGGTTCGACCCTACACACACACACACACACACACACCCTGCAAACCAGCTCTTAACATACACCTTATCAAAATATTCTCCTTTTACCGCTTTATTCCCAAGCCTTCCCAGTTGTTTACTTACATATCCAGTAAAAATTCATAGAAAAAATATTACACCATAATTCACAGAAAACATGCATTTTTTTTCTGTATTAATGAATGTTACGGAATATGTCCTTGTGCTGTTGGTGTGATTTAGTATTAATCACAGGAGCATCAAACTCAATTAACACGGGGGCTCCTAGTTAAAGTTAAATTTAAAGTAACAATGATTGTCATACACACTCTTGGTGTGGCGAAATTACCCTCTGCATTTGACCCATCACCCTTGATCACCCTCCTGGGAGGTGAGGGGAGCAGTGGGCAGCAGCGGTGCCACGCCCGGGAATCATTTTTGGTGATTTAACCCCAACCCTAGAGGCTCCCACAAGAAAAGCTTTGTTGAAAAATTTTTTTCAAAATCTCATATGTCTTTATTTGTATTTTTTTGGTTTTTTTCTTATGCAAAACAAGATGAAAACTAAATGAAAGAAATTAAGAATTAAAGAGAAAAAAAGTAAATACGTGTGTCACTGTCGTGTTTAGCCAACACACAAAATAACGTCTCGATGCGCGGAGACCGTAATTTTTCCGAAATATTCGTCATTTCTGATTTTTCCTTCTTCTAGCAGCACGGTGGTCGGCGGAAAATTGAGGGGTTTTGATTGTTTTCACATATCCTAAATGAAGGGCGGAAGTTAGCGACTAGCTAATTGTCTGCGATAATTTGTCCTAAAATCTATAATAATAATAATTATCAATCAATGTTTATTTATATAACCCCAAATCACAAGTGTCTCAAAGGGCTGCACAAGCCACAATGACATCCGCAGTACAGAACCCACATAAGGGCAAGGAAAAACTCACCCCAGTGGGACGTCGGTGACAGTTACTATGAGAAACTTTGGAGAGGACCGCATATGTGGGCAAACCCCCCCCCCTCCTCCTCCAGGGGTGACCGAAAGCAATGGATGTTGAGCGGGTCTAACATGATATTGGGAAATTCCAGTCCTTCGTGGATCCAACATAAGTGAAGTGAATTATATTTATATAGCGCTTTTTTCTCTAGTGACTCAAAGCACTTTACATAGTGAAACCCAGTATCTAAGTTGCATTTAAACCAGCGTGGGTGGCACTGGGAGCAGGTGGGTAAAGTGTCTTGCCCAAGGACACAACGGCAGTGACTAGGATGGCGTAAGCGGGGATCGAACCTGCAACCCTCAAGTTGCTGGCACGGCCACTCTACCAACCGAGCTATAACATAGTGGATCCAACATAACAGTCAGACTCCAGTCCACAGTGGATCCAACATAACAGTCAGACTCCAGTCCATAGTGGATCCAACATAACAGTGAGACTCCAGTCCATAGTGGATCCAACATAACAGTCATACTCCAGTCCATAGTGGATCCAACATAACAGTCAGACTCCAGTCCATAGTGGATCCAACATAACAGTGAGACTCCAGTCCATAGTGGATCCAACATAACAGTCCGACCCCAGTCCATAGTGGATCCAACATAACAGTCAGACCCCAGTCCATAGTGGATCCAACATAACAGTCAGACTCCAGTCCAAAGTGGATCCAACATAACAGTCAGACCCCAGTCCATAGTGGATCCAACATAACAGTCAGACCCCAGTCCATAGTGGATCCAACATAAAAGTCAGACCCCAGTCCATAGTGGATCCAACATAAAAGTCAGACTCCAGTCCAAAGTGGATCCAATATAGTAGCAAGAGTCCCGTCCAAAGAGGAGCCAGCAGGAGACCATCCCAAGCGCTTATAATAATAATAATAATAATTTATAATACGGTTTCTCATTGTCATCCCATTGGGTTGAGTTTTTCTTGCCCTGATATGGGATCTGAGCCGAGGATGTCGTTGTGGTTCGTGCAGCCCTTTGAGACAATTGTTATTTAGGGCTATATAAGTACACATAGATTGATTGATTGATATTCATAATGCCAACGACGTGTACCTTTGTCAACTGCCACAATCGAGGCGGCGGGAATAAAACCAGCTTGCTGCTAAAACAAACAGTATTTTCCTTCATTGGGGTTCATCATGGAGGTGCACATAGGCGATGATATTACAGAATTTTGATCCCTCAGGCGGTACTGCATCAAAAACCGACATCAGTGTGTAAAGGATATCACCACTTGGCCTCAGGAACACTTCATAAAACCACTGTCAGTAACTACAGTTGGTCGCTACATCTGTAAGTGCAAGTTAAAACTCTACTATGCAAAGCCAAACCCATTTATCAACAATATCCTGAAACGCCGCCGGCTTGGCTGGGCCCGAGCTCACCAAAGATGGACTGATGCAAAGTGGAAAAGTTTTCTGTGGTCTGACGAGTCCACATTTTAAATTATATTTGGAAACAGAGGACATGGTGTCCTCCAGAACAAAGAGAAAAATAACCATTCGGATTGTTATAGGCGCAAAGTTCAAAAGCCAGCGTCTGTGATGGTATGGGGGTGTATTAGTGCCCAAGGCATGGGTAACTTACACATCTGTGAAGGCACCATTAATGCTGAAAGGTCCATACAGATTTTGGAGCAACATATGTTGTCATCCAAGCAACGTTATCATGGACGCACCTGCTTACTTCAGCAAGACAGGTGTTATAACAGCGTGGCTTTGTAAAAAAAGAGTGTGGGTACTTTCCTGGCCCGCCTGCAGTCCAGACCTGTCTCTCATGGAACATTTGTGGTGCATTATGAAGCGTAAAATACTACAGCGGAGACCCCGGACTGTTGAACGACTGAAGCTCTACATAAAACAAGAATGGGAAAGAATTCCACTTTCAAAGCTTCAACAATTAGTTTCCTCAGTTCCCAAACATTTATTGAGTGTTGTTAAAGAAAAGGTGATGTAAGACAGTGGTGAACATGCCCTTTCCCAACTACTTTAGCATGAGTTGCAGCCATGAAATTCTAAGTTAATTAATATTTGCAAACAAAAATTAAGTTTATGAGTTTGAACATCAAATATATTATCTTTGTAGCATATTCAACTGAATATGGGTTGAAAAGGATTCGCAAATCATTGTATTCCATTTATATCTAACACAATTTCACAACTCATATGAAAACGGGGTTTGTAAATTCAAACAGGCTGGTCCTGGGTCACAGTGGGGCTGGAGCCTATCACAGCTGCACTCGGGCGGAAGGCAGGGTACGCCCTAAACAAATTGCCACCTCAATGCATATGGATAATCTGGTGACGTCACACTGGGACTTATGCAGATGTCAAATACACATAAGCAGGCACGGATTGGTCAGAAAAGTTGGTTTGCATAAAAGGGCTCCTTTTAAAGACTAGCTGGCTTGGACTGACCCTCTCCAGTTGCTGCTGGCAAGAATAATGTCCTCTATTTAATGGTCTATTCGGCTCTAATGTACCATAGTTAGATCCTCTATGACCCATGCTTTCAGTGTAGTTTTGATTCACCACGGGCGTATTTTTACGCACCACGTTGGGCAGCGTTGGGCAGCACGGTGGAGAGGGGTTAGTGCGTCTGCCTCACAATACAAAGGTCCTGGGTTCGATCCTGCGTTCGGGATCTTTCTGTGTGGAGTTTGCATGTTCTCGTTTGTAGCTATATTTGAGCTCATTTGATATCCTTTACTTTTATCCTCTTTGTATATAATTTAGTTTTGAATGTCTGTTGACACAGCTTCACAATGGCAGAGGGGTTAGTGCGTCTGGCTCACAATACGAAGGTCCTGAGTAATCAGTGTTCGATCCCGGGCTCAGGATCTTTCTGTGTGGAGTTTGCATGTACTCCCCGTGACTGCGTGGGTTCCTTCCGGGTACTCCGGCTTCCGTCCCACTTCCAAAGACATGCACCTGGGGATAGGTTGATTGGCAACACTGAAATGGTCCCTAGTGTGTGAATGTGAGTGTGAATGTTGTCTGTCTACCTGTGTTGGCCCTGCGATGAGGTGGCGACTTGTCCAGGGTGTACCCCGCCTCCCGCCCGATTGTAGCTGAGATAGGCACCAGCGTCCCCCGTGACCCCGATGGGAATAAGCGGTAGAAAATGGATGGATGGGTGTATTGTTTGGGTGGACATACCTTATTTACAGTTGTCATTTGTTTGCTGTGGCTAATTGGTTCTACGAAGTAGTGAAGTGAAGTGAATTATATTTTTATAGCGCTTTTCTCTAGTGACTCAAAGCGCTTTATATAGTGAAACCCAATATCTATGTTACATTTAAACCAGTGTGGGAAGCACTGGGAGCAGGTGAGTAACGTGTCTTGCTCAAGGACACAACGGCAGTTACTAGGATGGCAGAAGCGGGAATCGACCCTGCAACCCTCAATTTGCTGACACGGCCACTCTACCAACCGAGCTATACAGAGTAGGATTATTATTTTTGTAAATACAGCATAACAATTTTTATTTAATTACAATTATGTTACTGATGTACCTGTGGGACACGCTTACTTATTGCTAAAATTTGGACTGTAAAAAAAAGAATATTTGGAGTATCATATGGTGAAGAGCTGTACAGTACAGTTTATTTCCATGGCTTCTGGTTCACACTATTTGATGTTTACCCCCAAATGTGAGGCTTTAAAGAAGGCGTGTCCAACTCATTTTGGATCGCACATGGAGAAAAATCCTCTCCCAAGTGGGCCGGACTGATAAAATCACGGCACGATAACGTAAAAATAAAGACAACCTTAGATTGTTTTCTTTGTTTATAAATAGATCAAATACATAGATTTGTACATTTACCTTCTGTAAATGTACAAATCATAATGTTGTTGGGTGTGTTTTTTCTTACACTTACATGTTGTATTCTATCTTTATTTTTATTTATTTATACTTTCTGAATAAATTAAGTGATAATATTTATCAGTCAAATCATTGGGGTTAATTTTCAATATATCAAGATAAAAAAATTATCAAAATCAAACTACAGGATGTGATTTATGTAGTTTGCTCATTTTTCTCGAGTGATGTACTAACGTGTTTTTTTCACCTGGCATAATCTACAAAGATACAAAGAATTGCTATTGTGACATCTAGTGGACGGATTTAGATCAGCAGTTTGTTACATTCAAAAAATGTTGGCTCATTTTCATACTTACTAAACTCATCCTGGATTAGGCCCGCGGGCCATACGTTTGACACCCCTGCTTTAAAGCAAGGGTCTCTAACTCTATTTAATCCTGGGCTACTGGAGGTTGGGACTTTGAGCTAGTAGGCCTTAACAATTACACTAAACCCAAGAAATTAAGTACACGGCTACAAAATATGGACCAAGTTTGAGACCTATGCATTATAACCAACTGCAAGCCAACACTTGACCCTCTCTTTCCAATCCTAAAGTCTGTTAAACAGACTGTCCTGGACTGGGGGGGGATTTGAGGGCAGGTTGAGCAGGGGGTTATGGGTGATGAATTGGCTTTTTAGTGAGCTCATTAGGAAGCCAAACAGAGTTTAGACTGGCGGAGCAGGGCAACAGCGCAGTAATCAGTTCTGCTCGCTTTGTTCCTTTGCCTCCAGGACATTCATGGGGCGAAAAAAAAAAAAAGAAGAAGAAGAGAGAAAGGAGAGGGGGGAAAAAAAACTTTATGTAGTTTGGTTGATGATTGGACTGCAAAGCAGACGCTAGAATCTGATGGTTGACTTGTTGATTCATAAACCTTTTCATGCACTTAAGTGGAGACTGAGCCCTGGTTTTGTGCCTCCATCCATCAAGGTGTCCGTTTCACTTTGAATGTAAAATTGTAATATTCTGGACTAACCAAACTACCGAAGATGCACAATCCTTGTAAAACTAATAATCATTGTTGCTGGCTTTGGGGAATCCCTATGCTTTTAAATATTTCAAGTATCTGCAGGCTCATTTCTCGTCTATTGTGGGGGGGGGAAATCAACATTATGGAGGGAACTGATTTCACGCGCAATAGCATTTGTTTTGTTGCACACAACGAGGCAGGGTGGAGGTTTTTTGTTTTTTTTTCACGAGTCACGGAGTGTGAAATGTCTGCTGGCTGTACCCAAAGCCCTTCATTAGCCGCTGATCCTTGTCGTCTGAGTGAGGGGCAGTCATGGGCATCACAACTCCCTTTATTAGTTTCCCCATAGAGAGTGGAGAATACCCCCCCCCCCCCCCCCCCCCTCCACCCCTCCATCCTTCAACCGTTCCCCTGCAATTTAGCCCTTTGCCATCCATGCAAATTAGCTCCTGACATCTGCAAGGCTCTGCCTCCTTTTGCTTTTTACACATCTTTATTCCATCGCCTTCCTCTGGATCTGGAAGACTATCCTTGGTTGTTGTTGTTATCATTCATGGATTAATGGGTGGAAAAACTAAGTTAAATATTGAAGGTGGGGGTGTGTGTGTAATGCATAGTCCAGGATTCACGCCTTAAGGAAAACTAAATTTTTTCTTGGAATTTGGTCCATTATCCACAATACTAATGTCAGACAAGAATACTCTTTAAATAGTTCAGTTCAGTTCATAGTTGATAGTTAATAGTAACAAAACATCTGCAGCCCCCTTTAAGGTTTCTCATTGTAGCCCATTGGGTTGAGTTTTTCCTTGCCCTGACGTGGGATCTGTCATTGTGACTTCGAGACACTTGTGATTTGGAGGCCTACTGAAATGAGATTTTCTTATTCAAACGGGAATAGCAGGTCCATTTTATGTGTCATACTTGATCATTTCGCGATATTGCCATATTTTTTTGCTGAAAGAATTTAGTAGAGAACATCGACGATAAAGTTCGCAATTTTTGATCGCTGATAGAAAAGCCCTGCCTTTACCGGAAGTATGTGCTGCTAGCGGGGTGTATAAAATAGTCAGGATATGTCATGGATACAAAGGATTCTGGGTATTTTTTGTGTTTCGTTTATGTTGTGTTACTGTGAGGATGTTCTCCCGAAATGTGTTTGTCAATCTTGTATTGTGTGGCTTCACAGCGTGGCGCATATTACTATGAGTGTTAAAATTGTTTATATCACAACCATTAGTGTACTCTGTGTCACCCAGTATGCCTTGCAGTCGTGTGCATGTTGCTGCAGAAGCCACACACAACATGTTGCTGGACTGACAAGCAGATCATACATCTTGTAGTAGGCGACAAAGCCAATGGCTTCATAGCACACCCTAATACTTATTATCTGGGTGGCTGCCGGCAGTCATTCTAGAGAATAATAGCGTCTCCTATTGTCTTCTTTGCTTTTTGACACGGGTCTTGAATGTCTCTTTGAATGGCAAAGGATACCGATCCCAGAACCATGTATTTCAAATATTTCCGGATGGTTCAACCACCACCCGCCCGAATCTAATTAAAATCTATTTTTTCGTCATGTCACCCGCCCGACCCGCGGTTTATCCGTGGACTCCGCGGATGAGACCCCAAACCGCGCATCTCTAATACCCACTCTGTGCCCTATACAAACCATGGTATGTGAATGCTTCCATTAAAATCTCCTGACGATTGAGGGAACCCCTCATGAAACAGTTCTGTAGAGATAAAGTAGTCTTGTGATTTTTCCCACACACATATATTGCGCTCTACCACGGTATTGAGCACTATTCTCTGGATAATCTAATTAAGATATATATATATATATATATATATATATATATCCATCCATCCATCCATCCATCCTGCTCAGGATCAGCAGACTATCCAGACCATAGCAAGATGGATGAGTATTCCTCGGCATCAAAGGATCCTCAGGAATTGATCACAAGATCACCTCCCGAGGACCACTCCACCGTTCTTGGTCCGCACTTAAAAAAGAAGAAAGTCACAGGGCTTGATCAGATGCAAAAAATAAAATAAAATGAAAAGTCACAAAAAAAGTGAAGTGAAGGAAATCATATTTATATAGCGCTTTTCTCTAGTGACTCAAAGCGCTTTTACATAGTGAAACCCAATATCTAAGTTACATTAAAACCAGTGTGGGTGGCACTGGGAGCAGGTGGGTAAAGTGTCTTGCCCAAGGACACAAGGTCAGTGACTAGGATGGCGGAAGCGGGGATTGAACCTGGAACCCTCAAGTTGCCAGCACGCCCATTGTACCAACCGAGCTATACCACTGTATCAAAAGTGACACAAAAAAAAGCAGTAGTAGTGTGGGATCAAAACAAAAAATAACAATAATAAAAAAAGGAACACAACTACAAAAAAGATATGTCAACATTGTTTTAAATGTCTGGAATGAGATGGCGACTTGTCCAGGGTGTACCCCGTCTTCTGCCCAATTGTTTATGAAATTGGCTCTTGCGCCTCCCGCGACCCAGAAGGGAATAAGCGGTAGAAAAATGGATGGATGGATGGTTATGATTCAATATATGTCAGTAAAGATTTACAGGTTAGTTCCCATTTGTTCATATTTGTAGAGTTCCATCCATTCATCCATCTTCTTCCGCTTATCCGAGGTCGGGTCACGGGGGCAACAGCCTAAGCAGGGAAACCCAGACTTCCCTCTCCCCAGCCACTTCGTCTAGCTCTTCCCGGGGGATCCCGAGGCGTTCCCAAGCCAGCCGGGAGACAAAGTCTTCCCAACGTGTCCTGGGTCTTCCCCGTGGCCTCCTACCAGCTGGACGTGCCCTAAACACCTCCCTAGGGAGGCGTTCAGGTGGCATCCTGACCATATGCCCGAACCACCTCATCTGGCTCCTCTCGAGTTTATAAACCTTATTTTTTTATTTTTTTATTGTTTGAATGAAAGAAACCGCTGTTCTAAATGTGTCCACCAGATGTCGCAATAGCAATTATTTGTATCTTTGTAGATAATGCTACATATGTATTCAAAATAAACCACATGATGTTAGTGCACCAGTCGAGGCAAACTACATAAATATCCATCCATTCATTTTCTACCGCTTGTCCCTTTCGGGGTCGCTGCACTCGGGCAGAAGGCGGAGCACACCCTGGACAAGTCGCTACATACAGCTAGACAACATTCACACTCACATTCACACACTGGGTACCATTTTAGTGTTGCCAATTTGTAAAAAGAGCGCGTATGGGACCCCTAAAAAATACCTATTCATGTTTAAAAATCCGCGAAGCACCGAGTTCGTAGTAAGTGATCCGCACAGTGGTTTCTCTGTGTGAAAAAGAGTCTTTGGAAAATCACCACGCTGAACACCTCCTGCTACCTTCTGGACTTCTGAGGAGGATCTAAAAAAAAAAAAAAAGGGATGCCCGGCCTCTACTTTTGTGTTGAAAGGAAAAAAAAAAAAAAGCCTAACTGGCTCTTAAAAATAAGTTTCCTTTAAACTCCGCCCCCCTCGCCTCCAACTCTCCGGTTCGCAGGGAGGATCTCGGCGGGGTCGCCGCTGAGAGGCAAAAGAGGCCTCGCACCGGCCGAGAAGCGATACTTATCTCCGGCATTCCAGGGATGACAGAGAGATATCTGCCTGATGGCAGGGTTCGGGGGGGCTTAGGGAAGGGGGGCGGAGTAGGGGGGTGCAGGAGTTGTTGAGCGACTACACCCCACACCCCCCACCCACCCACCTCCTGCCAGCCCTTGCAGCCTTTCTTGCTGCCTGACTGCCTCGGTTCCTCACACGTAAAACCCATCTAATTAGAAGCTCTTATTCCACTTCATTAAGGGAACACTTAATGATGTGTTTTTGGGGAAGACAACTGCACATTACCTCTCATGCAAGAGGAGCCGCTGAGTCGTAACGGCCAGGATGCACATACAGCTGGCTTTGAAGGGCCCTCTGATGACAGCGGCGGGAGGAGCCAGGGGTGGGAAAAGTGGCGAGTTTTTGCCTCTTTCACCTTTTCAGTCCTGGTGGCAGGGAGTGGAGGGGTGCACGGAGGAGGGGGGGGGGGGGGGGGGTAGTGACATCTGAGTTTGGCAGGGAGCCTCGTCCAAGGAGAGAGTTTGTTGTAATTGCTCTGACAGCTTTTAGGGCTGTTAATGACTGCGGCCCGAGCGCTACCAATTTGTCAGCATGCTCGCTGTTTACTAAGCTGTTGTTTTATGGTCCGGTGCGAGGGGCTGCCGCTTGTTTAAGCACAGATCAGGAAATAATCAGTGTTAAACCACCCCCCCCCACCCTCCCGACCCACCGTGCTGCCGCTGCTCCTGCAGCCGAAGCACTAAAACTAAATCCACTGTATGAATCTGTAAGAGAAAACAGTCCAAACGGTGCTGTGGGGCGGGGGCTTCATCCATCCATCCAGACAATTTAGTAAAAAATAAATAAATAAAGAGATTGGTATCACTTCAGTATGGGGAACATATTCTAAGCAACAAAGACTTACTATATTTCCTTGAATTGCCGCCAGGCCTTTAATTAATTTTAAACCTCTTCTCACTCCTGCGCTTACCAAAGGCATGCGGTAAAAGTAAGCATGCGCTAATTATTTTAAAACCTCTCCTCACTCCGGCGCTTACCAAAGGCATGCAGTAAAAATTTGAGTGTGATGTGAAGTGAAGTGAAGTGAAGATAATTATATTTATATAGCGCTTTTCTCTATCAATCAATCGATCAAAGTTTACTTATATAGCCCTAAATCACTAGTGTCTCAAAGGGCTGCACAAACCACAACACAAACCACTACGACATCCTCGGTAGGCCCACATAAGGGCAAGGAAAACTCACACCCAGTGGGACGTCGGTGACAATGATGACTAATAACCTTGGAGAGGACGAAAGCAATGGATGCTGAGCGGGTCTAACATGATACTGTGAAAGTTCAATCCATAACGGATCCAACACAATCGCGAGAGTCCAGTCCAAAGCGGATCCAACACAGCAGCGAGAGTCCCGTTCACAGCGGAGCCAGCAGGAAACCATCCCAAGCGGAGGCGGATCAGCAGCGCAGAGATGTCCCCAAGCCGATACACAGGCAAGCAGTACATGGCCACCGGATCGAACCGGACCCCCTCCACAAGGGAGAGTGGGACATAGGAGAAAAAGAAAAGAAACGGCAGATCAACTGGTCTAGAAAGGGAGTCTATTTAAAGGCTTGACTCAAAGCGCTTTACATAATGAAACCCAATATCTAAGTTACATTTAAACCAGTGTGGGTAGCACTGGGAGCAGGTGGGTAAAGTGTCTTGCCCAAGGACACAACGGCAGTGACTAGGATGGCGGAAGCGGGAATCGAACCAGCAACCCTCAAGTTGCTGGCATGGCCACTCTACCAACCAAGCTATGCCGGTTGGTAGAGTTTACATATGCTGTACCTTAAAGGGGAACATTATCACAATTTCAGAAGGGTTAAAACCCATAAAAATCAGTTCCCAGTGACTTATTTTATTTTTTGAAATTTTTTTCAAAATTTTACCCAGCTTTAAAGTGCCTGATTTTCGCTATCTGTGAAGCCACCGTCCGTTTTCCTGTGACGTCATCCAGTGATGCCAATACGGATAGCACAGCAAGCTATAGCGACATTAGCTCGGATTCAAAGTCGGATTTATGCGGCTTAAGCGATTCAACAGATTATGCATGTATTGAAACGGATGGTTGGAGTATGGAGGCAGATAGCGAAAACGAAATTGAAGAAGAAACTGAAGCTATTGAGCGAATAGCTATTGACGCTATACGGCCATGTTTGCCTTAGCATCGCAGGTGAAATGTGCAGACCAAACGATCGGAAGTTTCGCATCTTGTGACACTGGATCAACTTAAATCCATCGATTGGTAAGTGTTTGTTTGGCATTAAATGTGGGTGGAGGGAAACGCTGGATTTAAATATAGTTTCAAATGTACATACAGCTAGCCTGTATGAAGAGTTTTTAATAAATACAGTTTTGGTCAATTGACTTTGTTGGGATTTCCTTCTCTGCCTGAAAGTTTAAAAGTAGCATATAATAAAGGGGCGGCATGGCGTAGTGGGTAGAGCAGCCGTGCCAGAAACCTGAGGGTTGCAGGTTCACTTCCCACCTATTGACATCCAAATCGCTGCCGTTGTGTCCTTGGGCAGGACAATTCACCCTTGCACCCCGGTGCCGCTCACCCTGGTGAATGAATGATGAATGAATGATTGGTGGTGGTCGGAGGGGCCGTTGGCGCAAACTGGCAGCCACGCTTCCGTCAGTCTACCCCAGGGTAGCTGTGGCTACATATGTAGCTTACCACCACCAGGTGTGAATGAATGATGGGTTCCCACTTCTCTGTGAGCGCTTTGAGTATCTAATAATAGAAAAGCGCGATATAATTCTAATCAATTATTATTATTATTATTATATATTAATGCAGTATGAAGAAGAAGGTCCTGCAGTCTTGGGTTCGATCCCAGACTCGGGATCTTTCTGTGTGGAGTTTGCATGTTCTCCCCGTGAATGCGTGGGTTCCCTCCGGGTACTCCGGCTTCCTCCCACTTCCAAAGACATGCACCTGGGGATAAGCTCCTCCCACTTCCAAAGACATACACCTGGGGATAGGTTGATTGGCAACACTAAATTGTCCCTAGTGTGTGAATGTGAGTGTGAATGTTTTCTGTCTATCTGTGTTGGCCCTGCGATTAGGTGGCGACTTGTCCAGGGTGTACGCCGCCTTCCGCCAGCGCCCCCCGCGACCCCAAAAGGGAATAAGCGGTAGAAAATGGATGGATGGATGAAGAAGAATGTTTTAATGTAGACACATAGACTCATCATACTTCTATACAGTAGGTACGGTGTTCTTGGGATGCAACTCAGTATTCTTCTTCTTCCAAACACGACGAGTTGAGTTTATACCAAAAAGTTCTATTTTGGTTTCATCTGACCACATGACATTCTCCCAATCCTCTGCTGTATCATCCATGGATCCATTTTGGTATAAACTCAACTCGTGGTGTTTGAAGGTTTTGAAAAAACATTATGATTTGTAAATTTTTAGTATGCGCTTGTTGTATTTTTAAGCAAAGAAAACCATCTGAAGTTGTCTTCATTTTTAAGTTATTGTGCCGTGATTTTACCAATCTGGCCCACTCAGGAGAATTGATTGATTGATTGATACTTTTATTAGTAGATTGCACAGTACAGTACATATTCCGTACAATTGACCACTAAATGGTAACACCCGAATAAGTTTTTCAACTTGTTTAAGTCGGGGTCCACGTTAATCAATTCATGTTAAGTAGATTTTTCTCCATGTGGCCCCCCCGTTCTAAAATGAGTTTGTCAACCCTGATCTATGCAGTCATTACAAACTCCCCTTTCATCACCCCCAAAACCCTCCCGTGGCCCACCGGACACATAGTGGAACACTTTGTGCGCTAAACCAAGGCCAAGGAAAAATATCGAGCTGTAAATCGCAATATGGCATAAAAATATTGCCATATTAATAAAAGCCGATATCGCCCAGCCCTAATCGGGATACATTTTGGTACTAGTACCAAAATATTGGTACCGGGACAACAAAGTTAGCGGTATAAGAAAAACACTTTTATCCGTTTTTAAAACGTTTATATTTCAAGCTAATACATTCTCGTACTTTTTTTTCACTTGACGTGGATGTTTTCAAAATCGACAACATTGTTGGGGGCGGTATAGCTCGGTTGGTAGAGTGGCCGTGCCAGCAACTTGAGGGTTGCAGGTTCGATTCCCGCTTCCGCCATCCTAGTCACTGCCGTTGTGTCCTTGGGCAAGACACTTTACCCACCTGCTCCCAGTGCCACCCACACTGGTTTATATGTAACTTAGATATTGGGTGTCACTATGTAACGCGCTTTGAGTCACTAGAGAAAAGCGCTATATAAATATAATTCACTTCACTTATTTTTTTTTTGTCCCGTGCAAAAGAAAAACACTATATCGCCAACTACTGGCCTGGGATGCATACTGCGGCGGTTCCCGTCGTCCTCCTTGAGATGTTGTTGCAAGAGTGAATAGTGCAAGAACACACACTTGGTAATCCACTCCCACCAGAGAGCCAGTGGTGGTTTTACAATTCATACGGCTATACTGAGTAGTCTTTAGACAGGCTTTAGATGTGCTGTGCAAAGGCTCTGAATAGTGAGAGGCCCCCGGTGTTTGTTTCAGGCTAATGAAGCAAGAGTGTTGAGGCAGTGGCTTATGGAAGCTGCGGTTAAAGTGACTTATTATCGGCGGGGCCCCTGCCTATGCAAACTAGTCAGGGGTGATGAAGACAGCGCAGTAGATCGCAAGCAAAGAGCTATGTTATATAGGGGAGTGTGGGGGGGGCATTATGAGCTCGCCATAGTTACCGGACCCCTCCCTACTCTCCTTCCATCAACATCCTATTACAGCACCTCCAGCACTGCAGCAGCCTCGGCCATAGAAGGAGGAGGAGAAAAGAAAAGCGGGATTTAGGAGCCTCTTTTTTTGACCAACATTAGCAGCATTTAGCACCCCCCCCCCGTAAATGGTAGAGACGCTGTAGGGGATCCCTCTTTTGTCCGTCTCGTTACCCCCTTTTATTTACCCTGGATTTTACAGAGGGGTCTTTGCCGCCTTTGGGACCACATGCTGGAGATGCACATACACAAGCATGCGGAGAAGTGCTCGCACCAAAGGAATGGCCGGGCCGGTGTAGTGGTTCACACCGCCTGTGGCTAGCAAAGCTTCATGCGAGATACAAATGAGGTCAACAATGAAACACACAGGAAAAAGTGACATTATACAGTGGGGCGAAAAAAGTATTTAGTCAGCCACCGATTGTGCAAGGTCTCCCACTTAAAATGATGACAAAGGTCCGTAATTTTCATCATAGGTACACTTCAACTGTGAGGGACAGAATGTGAAAAAAAAATCCAGGAATTAACATTGTAGGAATTTTGAAGAATTTATTTGTAAATTATGGTGGAAAATAAGTATTTGGTCAACCATTCAAAGCTCTCACTGATGGAAGGAGGTTTTGGCTCAAAATCTCACGATACATGGCCCCATTCATTCTTTCCTTAACACGGATCAATCGTCCTGTCCCCTTAGCAGAAAAACAGCCCCAAAGAATGATGTTTCCACCCCCATGCTTCACAGTAGGTATGGTGTTCTTGGGATGCAACTCAGTATTCTTCT